>NC_056748.1:1049147580-1049252580 GCF_019279795.1 Protopterus annectens
CTAAATAACATTCCACACAATTATGTTCCTAGTCGATCATTATGATCCAATGATCAAATCTACTGAGTGCTGTCTGTACTCGTACCATGTTCCTAAGGCCTGGAGCTCCTTATCTCTATACATCAGGCCAATACTCACCCTCCCATCCTTCAAAACCATTCTGAAAGGCTTCCTAGCCAAACACTGGCTCTGTATTTACTCAACACCAGGAAAAATTATATTCCTAAATGTGAATAAATACCTGTTTGTACCTTACATTGCCTTACTCTCCCTTCTTCACTCACTTCCTTACATCTATCAATTTATCTCCCCAGCTTTCTCTCTAAATATACCATAAGCTTGTTTTTCTCTCACTTCATATTGCAATTCCTGTTTGTACTATACTAAGTTAACTTTAATGTCTCTATGAACTAATAAAACGTTCTGTAACTATAAAATCATTACCATATAACTTCTATATATTCTTAACCAATATTTTCATATCCTATCTAATTTGGTATAATTATTTAAACTGTATTTGTTTCTTGCATTATTTTTAAAGATTGTAAAAATTATTGTTCTTAAAATGTTTTGTATTACTTTGGAGCTTTTCTCCCCTGGACTCCATTGAAAATGGGCTCCTACCTACTCGGACTTTCCCGGTACTAAAATGTCAATAAATAAATAAAACGATTAATCCCAGAGAGAATGATGAAGACAGGGGTCAGGGAAGCTATGCCAAAGACTCTGACCAGTGAAGACATCAGTGTGAAGCCTTTTTGTGGGTGTGGATGGTGCAGGCCCTCATATTTGCTGTGTGCTCTTGAGGCACTTAGTGAATTCATTAGTGATTAATATTTGTGTGCCTCTTTATATTTTAATCTGTTTAGTACCAGTGGTGTGACTTATAAGCCATACAGCTGATGATTATCAGATTTTAGCTTTAGGTAAATGTGGGCATAGAAGTGTAGTGGATCCATGAACTGCAAACCCCCACCCACCATACAGCACAACATTATATTCACTGTTGTTGCATTTATGTATTCATTTTTTTCTAAAATTTCTTACCTTAATAAGTAAGCAGTTCAATATTTCTGAACATTTGATTCAGTTTTTTTATACATTATTTACATACTCCACATAAAAGTTTTGTTTAATATTTAACAAGAAGTTATGTACTCACCATAACGTTCGATGTATGTAGTCCATCTCGCCTCACATTCTTACCCGTGGGTTCGGAACCGAATGTCGGCTCTGACTCGGCCATAATTTTCTAGCTCAAAGTCTTTCTATTGGCTAAGCTAATACGGTATTCCATGCTGCACTGCTCTCTATCCCCAGATCTAGTTTGCTGTGAGCACCAGCACTCATTCTCCATGCATAACAACACCTAAGGAAAGGAAGAACAAACCAAGAATGAAGGGAGCTCTGAAACCAGACCTAACCTCCAGATTCTTCAGCATGGGGGAAGGAGGGGGGGATAAGTAAGAATGTGAGGCGAGATGGACTGCATACATTGAACGTTATGGTGAGTACATAACTTCACAACCAAAGTGACACATAGCTCACAACACCAGTGTGTCACCCAACAGCCCCTAAGGCAAGACAATGTGCCCAACACTTTAGTCATAGGTGACTCTATAGTCAGGCACACTGATGTCCCACTCACCAGGCTGAACAAGGAGAAAATTACAGTCAGCTGCCTGCCGGGTGCCAGGATCCACCACATAACGCATGCACTCAAGTCACTCCACAACAAGTACAAATATGACTCTGTCATTGTCCATGCTGGAGTGAATGACTTGAGACGTAACTCCCTGGACTACATGAAAAGACACGGAAGAGCTATTGGATCATGTGACTCAGGCAGGTATGACCCTAGTCCTGAGTAGCACCCTGCCTTCGCCCAGAATTATACCACAGTATAAGGACAAAATTATTGACTTCAACAATTGTCTAAGCTTCTGCTGTCATTCAAAGGGGATCCAGTATTTGTCTGCCTGGGAGGACATGATCGACAAACCACAATGCTTTGCCAGAGATGGTCTCCACCTGTCACCCCTGGGATTCAGGTTACTGGCTAAAGCTCTTGCCACCCCTATAGTGCCTTTTTTAGGCAAAGTTCAAAGTATAAAACCACCACCGTAACAGATACAAGCATGCAAAATCTGAAGGTAATGCTACTCAATGCTAGAAGTCTAAAACTCAAAATGCACTCTCTCGAGGCACTCCTAAAAATGGAGAACATCGATATCTGTGCAGTAACTGAGACCTGGTTCAAGGCTCCAGAGAGCACCCCTGCAATACCAGGCTACAATTCTTACCACACTTTTCTGCCACAAAACCAAGACCGAAACACTAAAGGTGGAGGAGTGTCCATATTCACCAAGGATATTCACACCTCCAGGCTAGTTGCCCAACACAATGCACCTGAAATTCTCCAGGTGCAACTAACACTAGGTAAGACTGCAATCCAAATTGTAGCTTGCTACAGATCCCCCACCATGCCCCAAGATTCTCACTACACCTTTCTAAACATACTGGAAAATATTAAGATACAACCAAACACCCTAATACTGGGTGATTTCAACTACCCTGCCATTAATTGGGAAAACTACTCGGGTACCAACTCCTTTTCCCAACGGTTCTTGGAATTCATAAATTCCAACACCCTGGATCAACTAATCCATTGTCCCACCAGGGGCTCCAATATCCTAGACCTGGTCATTACCAACATGGGAGATAGATGCTCCACACCAGTGGTCACCCCCTCTTTGGTCAGGTCTGACCATAAGCAAATCACCCTTGACATCCACATCCCACCCCCACCCCCCAGTAAGGAAACCTCCTTAAAAAACTTCTCCAAAGCCAACTTCAAACTACTGAAGTCAGAAGTGACAAACTTCACAACACTTCGACTGCAGAATCCTACACTAAGGCACTGTATGAGCACATCCACTCGTACATGAATCATGCCATCCCAAATAGAACCAACATGCTGTTCTCCAAAAAAAGGAAGCCAATCTGGTGGTCCCCTGCTATAAACAAACTCTACAACAGAAGGAAGAAACTGTTGCAAAAAAAGAGTAAAATCCCAGTATGCAAAGAACTCCCTCACCAGCCTCAGTAAGAAGCTGAGATCCCTCATAAAATCCTCAAAAGCTAGTTACGAAAATAAAATTGCCAAAGATTCCAAAGACAACCACAAGGCATTCTATAGTTATGTCAAGAATCTAAATGGCAATGCTCAGATCTGCTCTGAGCTACAACAGAATGGCATTAAATATACTGATCCCAAGGATATTGCCAATATCCTGTCAGATCGATTTAGTGCCAACTTCACCCCCCTCTCACCCCCTAAAGGGCCCATCTCAATACCAAAAGATTGCCAAATTCCGATAATCACAGCTACACTGGTAGAAACCGCACTCTCCAAAGCTAAGAATGCAGCATCCATGGGACCAGATGACATCCCAGGCTGTGTACTACATGAACTACAAAATGAACTGGCACCTCACCTAAGTGTCATGTTTAATCATAGCCTCACCTAAGGCTTCATGCCCACTGAGTGCGCACAGCTACAGTTATCCCGCTCCACAAGGGAGGATCCGCCTTGGATCCCGGGAACTACCGTCCCATCAGTCTGGCAAGCCTGATCTGCAAGGGCATGGAATGCATTATCATGGAACTTATAAACAAAGACATTGGAAACCTTCAAACATTGGACCCCACCCAGTTTGGGTTTGTGAAGGGCTGATCTTGTCTCCTGAATCTGATTGACTTCTTCGAATCAGTCTCCAGAGCTGTGGACGAGGGTAAGGCGGTCCACACAGCCTATCTGGACCTCGCCAAGGCCTTCAACACCATCCCCCACTCTGGAATCACAGATAAACTTACTAAGCCGGGCATAAATCCCTGTGTCACTCGATGGATTGCCAACTGGCTTACTGACAGAACCCAGACTGTAAAAGTAGCTGACTCCAAATCCAGATCCAGACAAGTGACAAGTGGAGTACCTCAGGGTTCAGTCCTGGGACCACTCTTGCTTGGAATCTACTTCTCTGAAGTACAGGCCAACACTAAGGGACTCTGGCTAACAAAGTTTGCAGATGACTGCAAACTGGGAGCCATTATTGAATCCCCAAATGATGTGGATATTCTACAAAAGGGCCTTACAGAAACAGATGCCTGGTGCCAGAGACATGGGCTCAAGCTTAATGCCAAGAAATGTATAGTTATCCCCCTTGGAAAAAAAACATGTACCCATGAATTACCACATAGGTAGCAGAACACTAAACATCGAAAGTGTGATGAGAGACTTAGGGACACAGGTGGACAGTGGTCTCACTTTTGATAACCACATCGCCACAACAGTCAGGAAATCCTTCTATGTGGCACACCTCATCACTAAGGGCTTTTCATCCAGAAAAAAGGAGGTCATTGTCCCACTGTACTCATCCCTCATTAGACCCATTATAGAGTATAATGCCCCGCTTGGTATGTACATCACAAGACATCTGCAACAGCTGGAAAGGCCACAGAAATACCTCACTAAAAGAATCACAGGCTTAAAGCAGATGACATATGCTGACCGTCTAAAAAAATTCCAGGTATACTCTGTGGCATATCGTCTACTCAGAGGCGATCTCTGCTTAACATACAAGGCCATGTCAAACCCGGAGCTGTTGGACATGCTCCACTTAAAGAAATCCCAATCTCTCAGAGCCACATGCTCCAGGGATCGAAACCTTGTCATCACAATGAACAAAACATGCTGGAGGGATAGGTTCCTGACCCAGAGACTCCCCATACTCTGGAACAGACTGCCCATTCATGTGAAGCAGAGCGCCTCATTGGCCCTCTTCAAAAGGAACCTTGATGATTGGATGGGAGATAGGAAATTCACCCCTGGGATCATGTTAGTCACCCTGCTAGACAGGGGCCCAGAGAAGTAAATATTGTGGGAAGAAATATCCAGGGAATTGTTATGGCTAGGCTTGCATAGGCCCTAGGGCCGATAGCCTAGTACCAACCTATGAACCTATGTAGTCCAATCTCACCTACATTCTTACCCATGGGACAGCGTCCCCAGCACCTAAATCCTGGGAGGCTCAGTGGAAAATACTCCTGAGCACTGTGGAACCAAAGGAAGACCTGCCCCTAGATACCACATCTAACTTGTAATGAGTAACAAAGGTGTGAGGAGATGCCCAAGTAGCCGCAGCACAAATATCATCCATAGATAATCTGGCCTGAAAAGCTGTAGATGTAGATACAGACCGAGTAGAGTGAGCCTTCACCCGGAACGGTAAATCTTTTCCCCCTGAGGAATAAATGAAATAAATACAACTGGAAATCCACCTGGACAACGTGACTTTGGAAACAGGAGACCCAATTCTGTTTTCCAAAAATGAAACAAACAACTGATCAGATTTTCTGAGGTCTTTCGCTCTGTGTAAATAAAAACATAATTGTCTGTGCACATCCAATTGATGAAATTTGAATTCTGCCTTGTTTGAGAAATGGGGAAAAAACACTGGCAATTCAATAGATTGGTTAAGGTTACTGACTGACGCTACTTTAGGAAGAAAGGAGGGGTTCGGTCTGAGAGAAACCCTATCCTTATGAAAAATCAAATAAGGGGGTTTGATTGATAAAGCTTGAAGCTCCGAAATGCATCTGGCTGACGTGATGGCTACCAAAAAGACAGTCTTACAAGTTAAGAATTTTAAATTGCAAGTGGCTGCAGGCACAAAAGGGGGTGAAGTAAGACCCTGTAGAACAAAGTTTAAGTCCCAAGGCATAACAGGTTCCGATACCGGAGGACAAAGTAACAAAGTGCCCTTCAGGAAAGCCTTACAAAGTCTATGTGACATCAGACTAGGCTCGTCTGCGACATGAAAGGTAGAAATCGACGCCAATTGGACTTTAATGGTTGCGGCTGCTGAACCCTGGTTAAAGAGCTTAGACAAGAACCCCAATACAGATGAAATTGGAGCTGTGTAAGGGTCAATCTTTTTGGCATGCACCCAGATTGAACACCTCTTCCATTTGCTGTAATAAATCTTCCTGGTCGAGGGCGTATGAGAGGAAGATAAAATATGAACCACCTCCGGCAAAAATTGATGAGGTCTAACTAATGACGGAAGTGGAGTAGCCAGGCTGTCAACCGGAGGGTCCAAAGAGAGGGATGGAGCTGCCCTGACACGTACATCAGTAAGTCTGGTTGTGGGTCCAGAATCCAAGGAGCGTTCATGAGACAGGGATGGAGAAAGGCGAACCAAATTTGGCGAGGCCAGTGTGGGGCAATCAGAATCATTTTGCTTTCCAAGGATTGCGCTTTCTGAATAACCTTTGACAGCAGGGGGACAGGAGGGAAGGCATATAGTAGACCGGAGGGCCAATCGTGGACTAGAGTGTCCCCAGGTGACTCCCCCTGAGGGGGGATCAGTGTGAAGCAGCTGCTGCATTTGGCATTGAGGGGGCTGGCCAAAAGGTCGCAGCAAGGCTGACCCCACCTGCGGAAGATCTGCTCCGCAACTTGACAGTTCAGGGACCACTCGTAAGGCATCAGAATAGCTCTGCTTAGCCTGTCTGCGATCACATTGGAATTCCCCAGAATGTGCGTTGCCACCAGAAAATGTTGGGAAGACACTGCCCACTGCCACACTCGCATAGCCACCCTGCAAAGGGGATAAGACTTGGTTCCTCCCTGGTTGTTCAGATACCACACCACTGACATATTGTCCGAGTGGATTGCAATAGTCCCGAGAGGAAGAAAACTCTGAAGTGCTTGCAACACTAGTAGCACAGCTCCCATCTCCAGGACATTGATATGCAGATGCATCTCATGCTCTTGCCACATGCCTTGGACTGTCCTGCCTAGATAATGCCCCTCCACCCCATCTGGGTGGCAACCGTGGTCTCCGTGGCAACCAGGGGCGCAGGAACAAAAGGCTTTCCCACATTCAGGTTGTTGGTGCAAAGCCACCAACTGAGATCCTATTTGCACCTGTCTGTGAGTAGAATAGGGTGAGAAAGTGGAAGACGTTGAAGAGACCACTGAGCAAAGAGCAGCCACTGAAGGAGCCTCATATGTAACCTTGCCAGAGGGACTAACATAATCATAGCAGCCATTATCCCCAACAATTGGAGGACCCATCTTGCCTTCACTCTTCTCAGAGGGAGCAAGGTGTAAACCTGTTGTTGTAGGGCTCTGATTCTTTCCTGTGGTAGAAATGCCCACATGAAGACGGTGTCTAATTCGGTGCCTATAAAAGTGACATGCTGTGAGGGCAACAAGGCAGATTTTTCCCAGTTCAATGTGATGCCCAACTGCTGACATAAATTGATAGTAGCATCCCTGGTCTGAAGTAGTAGATGCTTGGTGGTGGCAGTAAGGAGCCAGTCGTCCAGATACGGAAACACTTGGAATCCCTGATATCTCAAGTGAGCAGTCACCACTGCCATGCATTTGGTAAACACCCTGGGGGCTGTGGTGAGACCAAAGGGCAGGGCTCGAAACTGAAAATGACTGGCTCCTAGCCAGAAGCGTAGGTGGCTTCTGGATGCCCTGTCCATCTTTATGTGGTATTAAGCATCCTTGAGGTCGATGGAACACATCCACACTTCTTTTCCCAACAATGGGAGAATAGACTGCAATGTGACCATTTGGAACTTGGACTTTTGCACATGGGTGTTCAATTGGCTGAGATCCAATATGGGTCTCAGGTCCCCTGTCCTTTTCGGCACCAAAAATAATCTGGAGTAAGTCTCTAATCCGATCTGGTCTGAGGGGACATGTTGGATGGCTCTTTTTTCTAGCAGCTTTGAAACTTCTGAAGCTGCGTAATCCCTTTGACTGGGTGGAACATCCAGGATTTTCTTGATTGGAGGGGGATTTGACGAGAAGGGGATGACATATCCTCCGGAAATTATTCGTAGAACCCATTGGTCCTGGGTGATACCTTGCCAGGCCTCCAGGTATAATGAGATTCGACCCCCAACTGGCTCCAGAAATGCACAGTCGGGCCTCCCATCAGGAGCGGCGGTAGGGAAAACCACAAAAGGAACCACGGTCTCCCGAGTTGCATGGGCCTCCTCTGCCCCTAGGGTGGCATCGCCCTGAATAACCACCCCCTCCCCTGCCTCTGGAGGGGGGCTCACCTTGTGCACTGGGAAAAAACTTCTGTGATTTCTTGAACCACATTTTGCCACCCCTCTGTGCCTTGGGATAAGGCCTGGAGGGGAGGGAAAAATGGACTCCTACGGCAGACAGAGTTTTTCCCTCCTGCTCGCACCTAGTGAGAGTGTCTTTCACCTTGGTTCTGAACAAAGAGGAACCATCAAAAGGGGTGTCAGTGAATGAAGACTTGAAGGCCTCCAGGAAATGACAAAGGCGCATCCAAGCCTGCCTCCTAAGAGCAACTCCTGAACTTGCTGCCCTACTCGCTCCCTCAGCTGCGTAGGAGATTAGCCTCATGGAGGAGTTTGCAATGGAATTGAAGGTAGACATCTGAGCATTGACCGCCTGGGCCACCGCCTCAGAAACGTTACCCATGAGAGTATCTCCAAGCTCCTTGAGGAGATCTCTCTGGAGCCGTGTAAAGTGTGATAAGTAATTCAGTGACCGTAAGGTAAATGTCGCTGAAGAAAAAGTATGCTTCCCGTACCGGTCCATAGACCTAGACTCCTTGTTAGGGGGGTGGAAGGTGGAAGAAGTCTCAGCTAATTCCTTCTGGGTGGCAGCTGCCACCACCATGGCATCCACAGGGACTCCCTTGGACAGAAATTCCTTATCAGGAGGAGAAGACAAAAATTTATTGGGTCTCCTGGGGACTGGTTTCACAGAGTCAGGGGTTTCCCACACCCTTCGACAAACCAAATCCAAATCGTCGAAGGGTGGAGATACCCAGGAGGCAGAGGGCTGAGCACCAAAGGCCTTCAGGAAGACAGACTCCTCCTCGGAGGGGGCTTTGGATGGCCAGTCACCTCTTTGTTTCAAAATCTCTAGGATGTCAGAGAAAGAAGCATCCTCACAGGATGACTTAGGGGACCCCTCCGATTCCTCGAGGTCGGTCTCTGATGTGAGAGACTCATCCTATGAATCTATGTGCTTCTTCTTGCATGTCTTCTTTCTGGGTGGCTCCTCAGGCAACAACTCTGAGGGACCCTCAGAAATATGGGGACACTTGTGGGGGTACCCTGAGGCCTTGGGGATCCGCTGTCCAGAGATAGATAGCAATCAGAGATCTGCACCGGTGTAGTAGGGGACAGAATGATCGACCCATATGATGCTGCTGATGACCTGGCCAGCGTGCTCCGCATGGCCTTGAAGGCTGGTCCTCCCGGGTCCGAAGAATGACTAGCCTCCAAAGCCAAGACAGGAGTCAGACTTACCTACACCAAAGCACCGAGAGGGAGACTAGGAGCCGAGAGGTGTCCCGAAGCCTCTCTCTTGGGTCCGACCAAAGAATCCTGAGTCCTGAACCCCGTGGACAGCGCCGACAGGATCGGAGCTGACGTCGGAACCGATAAGCCAGGAGGGGCTGTCGGAACTAACCTAGGGACATCACAAGGAGCTAAGCACTCCGGCTACGAAAGCTGAGATGTACTCGGAGGAGGAAGTATCGAAGCAGGTTGAGGGACCGGCTCCGGGGCTGACTGGGTCGGAGCCGAGAACAATTTTGCCAGTACCAGTGACTGAAGAAGTCTCTGCACCACTCTATCGACGTCCACATCTGATAAGGTCCTGGAAGATTTGAAGGATAGAGAAGGAGATCGAGGCCTCCTCTCTGAAGGGGACCTGCGAGGAGGGGATACTAGCCTAATGCTAGGCGATCGGCTCTGAACAGGTTCCAAGAAGATTGGAGCCGAAGCAGGTTCCATAACAACAGACAGTTCCTGCGGCCTTGAGGACAATGGAGCCAAGGATGTCGAAGCCGACTTTGCTATTTTTTCCAGTGGCTCTGAGGAGACTGATGGAGCCGGAGATCGCTTTTTTGCTTTTGAGGATTTTGCCTTAGAGATGGAAACACTCTCCAGACCCTCCTCGAAGGAGGGTTTCAGAAGTCCCTTCAAAATCAATTTATTCTTCCTTTCCTGAAGAACTCGTGGACTAAAGGCATGACAGAAACTGCACGATTCCTGGAGATGAATCACTCCCAGACAGTACACACAGACAGAGTGTCCATCGGTAATGGACATTTTATAACTGCACCTAGAGCATTTCTTGAAGCCCGAGGGCTTATGCTCCTTAGTATCTTTTGACATAGTTAACCAACAACAATTAACCACTGAAAAACAGACCAATGGTCAAACAGTCACAAGGCGGGAAAAAGCCTACAACAGACAGAATACCACAAGATCTCTAAGTTAAATGATCCTCAGATACAAACACAAGTGGGGGAGGACTAATTCCTCTAATTTAAACAGTTTTAGTCCAGGGAAACTTTAAGCACACAAGGAAAGTAAGGGGACAGACTAGGTCCTCTAACTGAAACGGGCCTAGCCCGTTGGAAACAGCTAGTGGGATACCACAGAATAAACAATCAAAAAACACAACTTTTCCACAATACAGATAAGAACACATACAATAGCTATTAAAATAGCTTTTTTGCAAACAACTTCTCTGTGAAAGAAGGAAAAAGGGTACTTAGCCACAGCCAAGAGCGAGACCA
Organism: Protopterus annectens; assembly: GCF_019279795.1. Lineage (NCBI taxonomy): Eukaryota > Metazoa > Chordata > Ceratodontiformes > Protopteridae > Protopterus > Protopterus annectens. The sequence continues at coordinate 1,049,158,239 of NC_056748.1, forward strand.
TGTCCGAGCTACATGAACGGCAAATGAAATCTGTGGATAGAGAGCAGTGCAGCATGGGATACCATCTTAGCCCAGCCAATAGAAAGACTTCGAGCTAGAAAACTATGGCCGAGTCGGAGCCGACATTTGGCTCCGAACCCACGGGTAAGAATGTAGGCGAGATTGGACTACATAACATCTGTACTTCTGTAACAGTATTCCTATATGTGACAAGACACACCTACATTGCTCATTGCACATTTTACCTCTTTGCTTTTATTTCCTTTATTTTTAGCAACTAAACATGAATAGATAGTGAATTACCAGTGTCCTAGGTTCAAGCTAAGAAGCTGAATGACATGGAGGGAAAAGCAACAGTAGACCATGTTTTGGCAGTTTTATCATCACTGGAGATTGTCAGGCAAATGGATCAGGATAGAGTAGAATATGATTTATAGTTGTGATAATACCAGAATGATGGGGTTGTTTTGTGAAACTTGCTGTTAACTTAAGGCCAGTCCACATGACAACTAATAAATGAGCACAGTATACATAAATTCAAATCAAAAACAGCAAATAAAACACAGTGCAGCAACCAGGGCAAATGGCATAAAAACAAAGAGGCTCCATAAAAAAAACTCAATTTTATATGACAAAATAGTAAAAGGATAAGCGCTTTCACATATCATGCTTCATCAGATCCTAGCAGACAAAAAACAGAACTATCTATTTAAAAATAGAACAGCCAATCACAAAATTAAAACAATTAATGATGCAATGGTCTAGATTTCAAAGCAGGTTTTAAAGGTATAGTATAGTTTAAACCAGGTAACCTATGAGCCTGGAGTGTTGCTATCCATTGCATTTCTAATAACTCTGTTTTGTTGATGATATCTCCCCCTCTAGCAGACTCACTAACAATACCAATAACAGTAAACTTAAAAGAATGACCCACATTGCCCCTAATATGTTTATACAAAGCATTCAAACAGCTCATTCTTCTAATATCACCCAGGTGCTGCAGCATTCAATCTTTCAACCTTTGGTTAGTCTTATCTACATAGAACGAAATACAGTCCATGCAGGTTGCCAAATAAACTAAATTAAATGACTTAAAGTCAGCATGCACCTTAAACTTATATAGCCTAGATGTAGATGGGTGAACAAAAGTGTTACTGCATGAAATAAAATCAAAGCATTTGTCAGTGTTTGTGAGAGTGATTTGTATAACATTCTAACCAATCCTAGTGACAAAACATTTTTTAATTTACTAGAAATGAATTCTTAGCACTTGAACAACTTAAAGCCAACATGGAGATTTGCATATGCCCTGCTGACAAGGGTGGTGCAATTGTTGTGATGGATACAAGTGCATATGTTGAAAGTATGATGGAACTCTTGAATGATAAGTCATACATATTTAGCTGTGGCTAAATATGAGGTGAACCATTTTTTACAGGAAATACATGTTTGTTTATATGATTTGCTCATGTCTGAAATGTCTAAGGAACAGTATGATTTTATGCTTGTAGAACATCCTGTTATCCCCTCTTTTAATGGTCTTCCTAAAATAAGTAAAAATAGGGAGAAACCACCTTTACGGACGATTGTGGCTGGTAATGGTTGGTCGACAGAGCCCTCATCAATATTTGTTGAACAGGAACTTAAACCTTTTCTGGCATGAGCACCAGCAGTATTGAAAGATATGGAGGGATTTCTACGGACTTTTGGTGAAAGTGCGTGCTGTTTGAACTTTCAAGAAAGGAATTTTATTTTGGTGACTTTAGACATTAACACATTATTCACTGTTGTACCTAATACTTATGGTGTTGACTGTATTAGAAATTTTCTTAATAGTTTTAGTGGCTTATCACATCAGCGTACTGAACTGATTTGTACTTTGTTAGAGTTGATTTTGAAATATAATGTTTTTATTTTTGATGGCATTTTCTATCTGCAGCTGCAGGGTGTTGCCATGGGCACACCCTGCGCTAATAGTTACGCCAGGTTGGTTTTAGCCAATTGGGAATCGCAGGTTGTTTTTTTCTGATCGTACATATAGGCAAAATCTTATTTACTATAGGCATTTTGTTGACAATATTTTTATTTTATGAGAAGATACGGACTCTTTGCTGTCTGCTTTTGTTGATTATTTGTAACATAGTAGTTCCTGTTTCAGAGTTACTATGCAATGGTCTAGGGAGAGAACTGATATTTTAGATATGACTATAGTCATCAACTCTGATGGCAGTATTGACTCATGGCTACACAGAAAGGAATGTAGGAAAAATAACCTGTTGGCTAGGAGTAGTATGCATCCAACTAGGATATTTGGTAACATCATGAAGGGACAGTTTTTACATATATTCAGATTGCATACACGTGACAGTGATTAATCCTACAGGCTACGAGCCATTTAGCAGATGAGTTTACAGGTAGGGGGTATCACGAAGCTGATGTAGCTTTGAAACTAGAAGAGGTCCATGAGCTTAGACAGACTGTAGGTACACCTTTCCTACATGGGAGATCGGTGTACCCCCCGTAGTAATGTCAACAATAGACCTAGGTGTGTTTTTTTCTTTGAAATATAGCAATAATATTAACTTTATCTGCAAAGTTGTTAAATGTAACTGGTCGATTTTACGCTCAGATGACACCATTCCTAGTATAGTTGGTGAGGTCCCTAGTTTTATTTTTAGGAACAATCTGACATTAAAAAGGGAGCTTTGTTACAGACTTTTTAGGAGATCTAGTAAGATTTCAACCAAATTTGGTACTTTTCCCTGTAGATCGTCCAAGGCATGTGATTTTATGTCATGCAGTAACACTTTTGTTTACCCAGCTACATCTAGGCTATATAGGTTTAAGGTGCATGCTGACTGTAAGTCAGTTAATTTCGTTTATCTGGCAACCTGCACGGACTGTATTTCGTTCTATGTAGGTGAGACTAACCAAAGGCTGAAAGGTCAAGTGCTGCAGCACCTGGGTGATATTAGAAGAATGAGCTGTTTGAATGGTGTGTATAAAAATATTAGGGACAATGTGGGTCATTCTTTTAAGTTCACTATTATTGGTATTGTTAGTGAGTCTGCTAGAGGGAGAGATATCATCAACAAAACAGAGTTTTTATAAATGCAATGGACAGCAACACTCCAGGCTCATAGGTTACCTGGTTTAAACTATACTATACCTTTAAAACCTGCTTTGAAATCTAGGCCATTCCATCATTAATTATTTTAGTTTTGTGACTGTCTGTCCTATTTTTAAATAGATTGGTCTGTTGTTTTGTCTGTTAGGATCTGATGAAGCATAATATGTGAAACCGCTTCTCCTTTTACTATTTTGTCATTTTAAATTGCTTTTTTTACACAGCCTCTTTGTTGTTATGCCTTTTGCCCTGGTTGCTGCACTGTGTTTTATTTGCTGTTTATTCTTTACTAATTTGAACACAGTTCGGCTGTTAGTCGTTGGTTTTAATATTTTTTTTGTATAAATTCAAATCATATAAAGTATACCTAAGCTGGCATTCCATGAGTTGCAGAGTACAATTGTTTATAGATAGACACACAGACACAAACTCACATATTCCATCTCCCACAATGTTATGCACTAACACTATTCCTCAGATTGAGTTTATCCCTAAAACTGACAAGAAAACCCATGGAAGAAGGAAAGCCAAAATAAAGTATGGCAGTAGGAAACTTTCAGTTAAGGTCCATCATGATCATGGAGGAACAGAATATGATGGGTCACAACAAGATGGAAGGGGAAGGAAGAAGGAAATTCAGGATGGACAGAGACAGGACATCATCTGTTCTCTCTCCCCACCGGCATTTCCAAGCTTTTGCTTGCTGGGTTCCATGGTGGCTTCAGAAATCTTGGTTCTTCATGCAAGATTCTTTATAAGGGTTCTACAATGGATGTTAACAGTCCAATGGTCTCTACTGACCTATTTTCTTCACTATCCAATCAGGTTATCATCTCTATGTCACTGCCACATTTCTTGGTGGATGGTTTCCCTCTGGTTCCTCAAGGATGCCCATTTGAACTTCCTCTTTCCACTGCCACAGTCCATGAACCTTGAGAAGACCCCAGATCCTTTGTGGTCTGGTGGGATCCTCTGGATGACTCTTTTTTTTTTCTAGCAGCCAAAACATTTTCTGGGTTTCAACCCTTGGTTGACAAGATGGAGCATCTGGAAGTGTTTTTTTAACATAAGGTGGATTTGGAAAAATTAAGTAGCCCCTGGATATGATTCTTTTCACCAAAGAATCCTAAGTGATGCCCATTCAGTTTTGAAGGTAAATAGATAAACACCCACTGACTGCCTCCAGTGTGGAACAGGTGGGCAAGTTTTCAGGAATGCTGAAAGGGTACATTAAAGAAGGGACCTCTAAACCCTTGAATCTGAGGTATCCTCCGCTTCTGGCAGCCACATTGGAGTTCCATCCTCTTACCAACAGGGATCGCTCAGAAGAGGAGTCAAAGGCAAAATGCTAGGATTTGTTGAACCAGAGGTGCTTTCCTCCCATTGATTCCTGCAGTGGCATCATTTAGGGTTAGAAACGTGAACTCCAATGGCAGAAAACACTTTGTCCTCTTGCTCACTCTTTGACAACTTGTCTTTAACCTTTGGGCCAAAGATAGATGACCTATCATAGGAAGCATTATGGAAGAATGCTTTAAAGCTATCTGCAAAATCCCATAACCATAACCAAGCATGGTAACGTATATCATTTCCAGTACCTGCTACTCTTGATGCCTCATTGGCTTCATTACATATAAGCATCCTGGTAATATTGGTGATGCTCAACACAATAGCTAATTGAGATTCCATGGACAGCATATCAGCAGCTGGTAGTCTTCTGAGGGAATTTAGTACCTTATTTAGCAATTTCCTTTAGAACCTAGAGATGTGTAACATATAGTTCATTCCTCTGAGGAAAAATGTTCCTGAAGCATAAATACATTTCCCAAAACAATCCACCACTCTCAATTCCCTGTTAAACAGATGGACCATGGAACTCTCCTCTGATTTCTCCTTTTTAGTGGCTGCTGCAACTACAATAGAATCAACAAGAGGTTATTGGCACCAATCTGGACAATCCTTGGGAAGGACAAGCACCTTTTGTCATTTGCAGGGGATCCATTTCATCACATCAGGATCTTGCTGAGCCCTCTGCAAAATGACATCAATGAGGTGATCTGTAAGTGGGACCATACCTCTCAGCTGTACAGATTTTTGCAGAATGTCCAGATTTTTGTCTCATATTTTTGGTCTGTTTTTCTAGCAAATTATTGGCAAATCATTAAAGACTGAAGTTATAAAATAATGACAGACATTTGAGTTCCAGACTTCATCATCTTCAGAAAAGTCATGCTAATGCAAAACCTGTTATTTTATCAACTTTCTAAGTTTGTAAGAGCATTATTTGAATGTTGTCCCTATTTTGGGCCTTTGTCCCACTTTTATTTATTGCTTTGTCCAGATTTCTTGCTCTAAGAGGTTGAGATATATGAGTGGGACAACTCAGGAGGTAGACAGGCCTACTCCAAAAGCCTCAAAACACACCTCCTCATCCAGGGAAGAGGTGCTGGTTGACCTTTTTCCTCTTTGTCTCAATAATACTATCAACTCACCACACATGGTGTCCTGTGGAGGGAGATATATATGGGAACCTTCCCCTACATCAAGATCTGTGTCCTTGGTGAGCAAATCCTGAGAAGAGTTCAAATGCCACCTTTTGCACTTATATTTTATGTGCTCTTCAGATGGGGGATGGTTTGAAGCATCAGGTGTGTCTCTGGTCCCCTGAGAATGGGAAGGATCAAGGTTATCAGAACCAGGCTGTACTTCAGCAGAATGAGGAGTGTTGATTGCTGCAAATACATTTGGAAGTCTGGGAGGAATTGAGGTATGAGAGACATCCCTTCCTGAGTTGACTGATGAGTTAATTTTTTCTTTAATGTCTTGAAAGCCAACAACAAAGTCAACAGCATCAAGTGAGGCACTCTCTGATCTGGTCCCAAAGCCAAAGGGTCAGAACATTGCAATTCCTTAGACAATGACATAGACTGGCAAAGGGTGATGAGAGCCTTTGTGAAGGCTCAGATAGATATGGGAGTCATGCCCTCTTTCTCTGCTCTTAGGAAGGAGAGGACTGATCCACTCTCCTCCTCCCACATAACACAAATACTTGCGAGAGATGCAGCTATTTAGCCAAACTGGAGGCTGAGCTCTCTCAACTCAGGACTGGCAAGACCAGACAGGAGGAGAAGGCAACTACACACACCACAAAACCAGCCTCACATAATGCTACCACTCCACTGAATCAAACACATAAACACACAAAGACATACTCGGAGGCTCTGAGTAAAAATTTACCTAAACAGCAGAGGCCTCCAAAGCAGACACCCAAACAACTGCTACCTCAAGACACCCCAAAAGCAACACATAAACCACAAAAGCAGTGTGCAAAGCAGTCACAGCCCTTAAGGCCAAATACAACACCAAACATACTTGTCATAGGTGACTCCATAGTCAGACACACTGACGTCCCACTCACCAGGCTGAACAAGGAGAGGGTCACAGTAAGCTGCCTATCGGGCGCTAGAATCCGCCACATAACACAAGCACTGGTCACTCCACAGCAAGTACAAATATGACACAGTCATTGTCCATGCTGGTGTAAACGACCTGAGACGCACCTCCCTGGACTGCATGAAAAGAGACATAGAGGAGCTCTCTGATTATGTAGCCCAGGCAGGTATGACCCTAACCCTGAGCAGTATCCTTCCTTCACCAAGAATGATGCCACAATATAGAGACAAGATGATCAGCTTTAACAATTGGCTTAATGTCTGGTGTCATTCAAAGGGGATCCAGTGTCTGTCTGCCTGGGATGACATGCTTGACAAGCCACGCTGCTTCAAGGGACGGCTTGCACCTGTCACCCTGGGATTCCGGATATTGGCTAAGGCTCTTGCCACCCCATAGTGCCTTTTTAGGCAAGGCTCAAATTCTAAACCTACCACCCTAGAAAACAAAAATGGGAAGAAATTGAGGGTAATGCTGCTCAATGCCAGAAGTCTAAATCTCAAAATGCACGCACTCGAGGCCCTTCTCAGTATGGAGAACATCGATGTCTGTGCTGTAACTGAAACCTGGTTCAAGGCTCCTGAGAGCACCCCGGCACTATTAGGTTTTACCTCATATCATGCTCCGCCCCAAAACCCGGACCACTCCACAAAAGGAGGGTGTATCCATATTCATAAAGGATACTCACACCTCCAGGTTGGTGGCAACGCATGAAGCTTCGGAAACCATCCAGGTGCAACTAACAATAGGCAAAACTGCTCTACAAATTGTAGCATGCTACAGGCCACCCTCTCAAACTCAGGAACCCCACACAGCCTTCCTGAAGACACTGGAGGGTATAAATGTATCTCCAAACACCATCATATTGGGTGACTTCAACTACCCGAATATAGACTGGGAACATTACTCAAGCCCTAACTTTCTAGCCCAACGGTTCCTGGAGTTCATAAATTCAAATGCCATGGAACAGCTAGTCACTGTTCCCACGAGAGGAGAAAATATACTAGATCTCATTGTCACAAACATGGGGACAAAATGCTCCACACCGGAAGTATATCCCTCATTGGTGAGATCTGATCATAAACTAATCTCACTGGAAATCCACATCCCGCCCCACCCCAAACAAAAAGACCATAGTGAAGAACTTCTCTAAAGCAAACTTCACACTACTCAAGACTGGTGTGGTATCCTTCAAGGCCCCTGAGTCAGAGGAAACCACAACCCAAGCTGCGGAAGCCCTTACAAATGCCTTCTATGAACACCTCCAGGACTGCATGGATCAGGCAATCCCAAATAAAACCAAGACTCTTTCCACAAAGGGCAAACGTCCAGTCCGGTGGACCCCAGCCATTAACAAACTTTACAATAAGAGGAGAAAGCTATTACATGATAGAACAAAATCCATAAAAGGGAAGTCACCCCTGATCATTATTAGTAAAAATTACGAGCACTCATAAAATCAACTAAGGCCAATTTTGAGAGAAAAATTGCCATGGATTCAAAGGACAATCATAAGGCCTTTTTCAGCTATGTTAGGAACCTGGGTGGAAACTCACAGATATGCTCAGAATTAGTCCAAAATGATACAAAAATCACTGAACCCACAGACATTGCCAACATACTGGCAGACAGGTTCAGTGCAAACTTCACCCCCCCTCTCCCCCCCTAAAGGAGAGATAACTATCCCAGCCGAGTGTAGCCTCCCGGACATCTCAAATGCGCAGGTGAAAGCTGCTCTCTCTAAAGCTAAAAACACAGCATCAATGGGACTGGATGGTGTCCCCGGCTGTGTGCTACACGAGCTAAATGAAGAATTAAACCCGCACATAAGGCAGCTGTTTAATCTCAGCCTTACCACAGGATACGTGCCCAAGGAGTGGCGTACGTCAACTGTGGTCCCACTCCACAAAGGTGGCGCTCACGGACCCTGGTAATTACCCCCATAAGCTTAACAAGTCTAGTCTGCAAAGCTATGGAGAGGATCATAATGGAGCTCATAAACAAAGATATAGGGGACTTGCAGACATTGGACCCGACCCAGTTTGGCTTTGTCAAGGGAAGATCATGCCTTTTGAACTTGGTCGACTTCTTCGAAATAGTCACCAAGGCCATTGATGAGGAAAAGGCAGTCCATACAGCCTACCTTGACCTTGCAAAGGCTTTCGACACAATACCCCACTCGGGTATTGTAGAAAAACTTACCAGCTTAAATGTAAACCCATATGTCACAAGATGGGTTGCAAACTGGCTTAAGGACAGAACCCACAGGGTTAGAGTTGCTGGCGCTGTGTCAGACTCCAAGCCGGTCACAAGTGGTGTCCCACAGGGCTCGGTCCTTGGCCCTCTATTGTTTGGCATCTACTTCTCAGAAGTACAGGCCAACATGGGAGGACTTTGGCTGACAAAGTTTGCAGATGACTGCAAACTGGGCCATAGTGGAAAGTGCATCGGACACTGATATCCTTCAGAAGGGACTCACGGAAACAGATAGCTGGTGCCAGAGCCATGGCCTGAAGTTAAACGCCAAAAATGTATAGTCATACCCTTCGGGAAAACAAGGTAACCACAAGCTACCATATAGGTGGCAATCCACTAAGCACAGAAGAGGTTATCAGGGACCTGGGGACCCAGGTTGACAGTGGCCTTTCTTTGACACTCACATTGCTAAAGTGGTTAGAAAGACCTTCTACATTGCCCACCTGATCATGAAGGGATTCACATCCAGATCTAGTGAGGTCATTGTTCCCCTGTACTCTTCACTTATCAGACCAATGATCGAGTACAATGCCCCATTCGGGATGTATCTCACCCGACATCTGCAGCAATTGGAGAGACCCCAAAAGTTCCTCACCAAAAGGATAAAGGGACTCCAAAATCTGGCATATGCTGCCAGATTGAAGAAACTCCAGCTCTATTCAGTCGCATACCGCGGGCTCAGAGGTGACATGTGCCTGACATACAAGGCCATGTCCAACCCGCACTTTATGGACATGCTCCACCTCCAAAAATCCAAATCCACCAAAACCACTAGAGCAAGCGACTTAAACCTTAGCACGGATATAAATAGGACGTGCTGGAGGGATAGATTTATCACTCAGAGACTCCCTATGCTGTGGAATAAAATCCCGGTCCATGTGAGGCAGAGCACCTCGCTGACTCTGTTCAAGAGAAATCTAGACCTGTGGATGGGAGATCGTAGGTTTACCCCGGGAATCATCTCTGGGTCACTGCTGGACAGAGGCACAACAAACTAATGGGCACAGTATTTTTTCATATAAGGGGTGGCGTAAGCCACAATAATTTGGGCTAGGCTTATAAATGCCTTAGGGCAGATAGCCTAGTATAAACCTATGAACCTATGAACCTATGAACCCTTATATTTGCTCCTTCCCCAGTTCTCTCAAATCATTCCCCTGTCAGTGCTGAAAATGAGAAGTTATGTACCTACCATAATGTTCCATGTTAGTTGTCTTCTCTCACCTTCTTTCTTGCTGGATGGGTTCGGAGCCGATCCTCGGCTCCGACTCGGCCACTTACTAAAGCTCGAGAGCTAATTTTACCGGCTCGAGGCAACCCTATATCCCATGATGCTAGGCGATAACAACCCAGATCTCGTTTGGTAGCTAAAGAAAAATTATGGAATATAGTCCTCCAACTGGAGAGGAGGAGGAAAAAGGGAATAATCCCGCCAAAGACCAATCTAATCTAGTGACACTAGTAAGCTATTTAGCTGGAAATGCTAGATCAGGACCCTTCAAGGAAGAGGAACAATCTTCTCGGTCTGTCCAGGCTAGGGGTATGGTGGGCGGGATGCAAGAAAGAAGGCGAGAGAAGACAACTAACTTGGAACGTTATGGTAGGTACATAACTTCTCAATGTTAAGTTGGCAATCTCACCTTCATTCTTGCTGGATGGGACCGCGTCCCTAGCACCTTTATCCTGGGTGGCTCAATGGAACAGACTCTTGAGAACGGTGGAACCAAAATTTGCCCTGTTTCTGGAGGCCAAGTCCAATTTGTAATGCAAAACAAAGGTATGAGGAGAGGCCCGTGTGGCTGCTGCACAAATAGTGTCTATTGGTAGTCTAGCTTGAAAAGCTGCAGATGTAGCTAGTGCTCTAGTTGAATGGGCTTTTGGCCTAAAAGTCAACTGTCTACCTCTGAGTTGATAAATGCATGTAATCACAGAAGACATCCACCTAGATAGGGTTACCTTAGATACCGGAAGGCCTTTCCTGTTCTCTGCATATGATAAAAACAGTTGATCAGATTTCCTAATTTGTTTGGTTCTGTCCAAATAATATCGGAGCTGGCAATGAATATCCAGATAATGTAGTTTTTGCTCCGCTCTATTAGTATAATTTGGGGAAAAAACTGAGAGATTAATAGATTGATTTAAGTTCATCTGCGACGCCACCTTGGTTTAGAAAGATGGATTAGTCCGTAGAGAAACTCTGTCTTTGTGGAAGATTAAGTAGGGAGGACGAATGCAGAGGGCATGAAGCTCAGATTCTCTCCTAGCAGAAGTAATGGTGACTAGGAAAAGTGTCTTCCAGGAAAGAAATTTCAATGAACAGGAAGCCGCAGGTTCAAAGGGGGGAAGAATTAAGGATGTTAAGACTAAATTTAGATCCCACTGTGGTGGAGGGTCTTTGATCAGAGGCTTAAGTAAAAATATACCTCTAAGGAATGCCTTGCAAAGCTTATGGGACATGATGTTGCGGTCCGACAAGCCTATATGAAAATTTGAAATGGCTGCCAACTGAACTTTAACTGTGGAGGAAGAAGAACCTGAGTGAAAAATTTCAGCTAGGAAGTCCAAGACCGAATGAATCGGAGCAGTAAATGGATCTATATTCCTAGCTTTTGCCCAGAAGGAGAAACATTGCCATTTACTAGTGTAAATCCTTCTGGTGGAAGATTTAAGGGAAGCTACTATGATATCCCGGACGGGATTAGAAATCATAGGAAGCCTGGCTAGGGACGGAAGTGGAGCAACCAAGCAGTGAGGTTGAGAGAAGGTATGGATTGGTGCAGCTGCCCCGACTGGTGGGTCAGAAGATCTGGAACCGGGACCAGATGCCAAGGCTGTACCAAAAGATAACGATGCAGGAACGGAAACCATATCTGTCGAGGCCAATAAGGAGCAATGAGAATCATTTTGGCTCTCAAGGCGGTTGCTTTCTGAATCACTTGTGGTATTAGAGGAAAAGGTGGAAAAACATAGAGAAGTCCCCGGGGCCAATCTTGGACTAGAGCGTCTCTGGGGGGATGGCCTGGAAGGGGGAAGAGGGTGAGGAAGTCGGGGCATTTACTGTTTTGAGGCATAGCAAAAAGATCGCAGCAAGGAAGGCCCCACTTCTGAAAAATCTCTTCAGTCACAGATTGTTTGAGAGACCACTCGTGAGGCATGAGAATAGCTCTGCTCAACCTGTTCGCTATGATGTTGGACTTCCCGGGGATATGCATTGCTATCAGAAACCGCTGAGAAGATATTGCCCACTGCCAAAGTCTGAGTGCCTCTCGACACAGGGGATATGACTTGGTTCTGCCCTGCTTGTTGATATACCACACTATGGACATATTGTCCGTTTGGATTGCAATAGTCCCCAGGGGAAGAGAGTCGTGGAGGGCTTGCAATGTTAAAAGCACTGCTCTCATCTCCAGGACATTTATACGCAGGTGGCATTCGAAAGGTTGCCAAGTGCCATGGACCATCCTGCCCTGAAAATGCGCCCCCCCCCCCCGATCAGGGAGGCGTCCGAAGTAACCGTGGTGACTGGGGCGGAAGGAACAAAGGGTCTGCCTTGATGGACTTGAGGGGCAATATCCACCAGGACAGATGCCTTTTGCAACCTGGAGTTATCATGATCTTGTGATGTATAGGGAGTCATTGAAAAGACCATTGGGCGAAAAGCATCCACTGTAGGAGACATGTAAAAGCGGGCAAGGGGAAGAAGTGTTATGGCGGCCGCCATAAGACCCACTACTTTCAGGGCATACCCAGCCTGAATTTTGTCGGTCTGAAGAAGAACATGGATGTGGTTTTGAATATCTAAGATCCTTTGATCTGTTAATTTTGCTGAAAGTTGTACGGTGTCCAAATTGGCGCCTATAATGGTAATAGATTGACAAGGCGACAAGGCAGATTTTTCGAAATTTATAGAGATTCCTAGCCCTCTGCAAATGTGAATGGTGTAATCTCTGGCTTGGAGAAGTTGATGCCTGGTGGTGGCAGTGAGGAGCCAGTCGTCTAGATATGGAAACACCTGGAATCCTTGACGTCTCAGGTGAGCCATAACCGCTGCCATACATTTGGTGAACACTTTGGGGGCTGTAGTGAGACCAAAGGGCAGGGCTCTGAATTGGTAGTGACTGGCCCCCAGCCGAAAGCGGAGAAACCTTCTGGAGCGCCTGTGAATTTTGATGTGATAGTACGCATCCTGAAGGTCCACCGAGCACATCCAATTGTCCTTGCCCAGAAAGGGTAGAATGGACTGTAGCGTGACCATCCAGAATCTTGTTCTCTTTACAAACTTGTTTAGTTTGCTGAGATCTAATATTGGTCTCCAGTCCCCTGTCTTTTTTCGGTACTAAAAAGAACCTTGAGTAGATTCCGGATCCTAGTTGGTCTGCTGGGACTGGCTGGATGGCTCTTTTTGCTAGCAGTTTTGATATCTCTGGTACTGCTAGTTCCCTTAGACTGGGTGGAACGTCTGGAAGGGTTCCTTTTTGCTGAATTGGGGTTTGGATAAAGGGAATTTTGTAACCCTCGGATATGATCAACTGTACCCATTTGTCTTGAGTAAGGGAAAGCCAGGCTTTTGGGTACAGCGACAATCTTCCCCCGACTGCCTCTGAAGGTGGACAATCGGGCAACATCTCAGGGATGCTGGAAGGGTTTGTCAGAGAGAGGCTCCCTGCTACCCTGATTCTGCGGACCCCCTCTGCCCCTAGGGCAGTGTCTGTTGTTGTTACCCCCTCTGCCTCTGGGGGTAAACTGACCTCGTGCATCAGGTGTGACTCCTTGAGATTTGCGGAACCACATTTTCCCTCCCTTCTGACCCTTGGGGTAAGGTCTTGAAGGGGTGGAGAAACGGACTCCTATGGCAGAAAGAGTCTTGCCATCTTGTTCGCATCTGGTCAAGGTGTCTTTCACTTGAGGTCTGAACAACGTCGAACCATCAAAAGGAGAATTTGTGAAGGACGCCTTGAAGGGGTCTGCAAAATTACAAAGCCGCATCCAGGCGTGACGCCTTAATGCCACTCCTGTGCCTGCGGCCCTACTCGCTCCATCGGCTGCATATGAAATTAGCCGCATGGAGGAGTTAACAATAGAGTTTAGGGTTCCTAGCTGTGAGTTTATTTTATCCTGGGACCCAGCAGCTGACGGATCCTGCAAAACTTCTCCCAACTCTTTGAGAACATCTCTCTGAAGGCGGGTGAAGTGACATAAGTAGTTCAGTGACCGCATGGCAAAGGTCGCTGAAGAAAACATCCACTTACCATACCTATCCATAGTCCTGGAATCCTTGTTAGGAGGATGGATAGGTACTGAAGGATCAGCTAGTTCCTTCTTGGTGGCTGCGGCCACCACCATGGCATCAACCGGGACACCTTTTATCAAAAACTGCCTATCAGGTGGAGCCGTAATGAATTTAGAAGGCCTCCTAGGAGTGGGTTCCACCGAATCCGGGACTGTCCACGCCTTCCGAGCCACCACATCCATAAGGGGGTAGAAAGGCGGAGACACCCAGGAGGTGGAGGGTCGAGAACCAAACGCCTCCAGGTAAACCGACTCGTCCTCGGAAGGATTAAGGGTAGGCCAGTTCCCCCTCTGCTTAAGGATTTCAAGGATGTCTGAGAAAGAGACATCCTCAGAGGGGGACCTTGGGGATCCCTCCGACTCATCCAAGTCGGTATCGGATGTAATAGACTCGGGGGAGTCTAGATGTTTCCTCTTACATGTCCTCTTACGCGGAGGCTCACCTGATGGGTCAGGAGAAGCCTCGGAAGAGGAAGATATTCCCAGTGGGGAAACCTGAGGCGTTGGATCTCTGGGCCCGGGAGCAAGAGAGTGGGAAGAGACGTCAGCAGGCACTGTAGTGGGAGGACCTGATGGAACTGACCGTTGACTATGCCCTGGGGCTAGTACACTCTTCATCACCTGGAAGGCTCCCCCATCAGAGAGGCCAGAGGGCTCCCACTCCGAAGAGATAGGAACCCCAGGCCGCACCGACAGGGAAGGCTCCGAGTCCAATGTCAGGGCCAAGCTCACCAGCGCCGATGCACCGAGAGGGAGAACGGGGTCAGACAAGGGTCCGATGCCACTCGCCCCCTCGGAGCCGGCGAGAGAGACCAGATGCCTGGATCCCTCCAATGAAGGTATCAAGGAGGAGATCGGAGCAGAGGACGATGGAGCCGAAGGGGGAGGTATCGGCTCCGACGCCAAAACAGTCACGGCTCTGAGGAGCTCCGGCTCTGAACTCTGTAGGAGAGTCGAAAGAGGAATAATAGGTGGATGTGTAATAGCTACCGTCTGATGAGACAGGCTATGGAGCATTTGGGCCAATGCCTGAAACTTTAATAGCCTACTCACCACTCTCTCAAGGTCGTGGTCAGAAAGCCTGGACGACCAAGAAGATCGGCTCCGATGGCTCCGCTCCGAGAGCAGGGGTGATCTCGGAGCCGAATGGATAGACTCCAATGAAGGGGATCTTGACCTCTTTCTGGAGGTGGGTGGAGCCGAAGGAGCAGTGGATACGTCGGCTCCAGCCGGAGCCGACAGTGAGTGCAAGGATTCAGCGGTATCGGCGCCGAGTGGAGCCGATACTGGAAGCTGTGACATGGAAGGATCGGCTCCAGCCAGAGCCAATCTTGTCACAGAAGGTGAGCCAGTAGCCGATGGCTTGGGACTCAGAGCCGACGGCTTTGCTGGCTTCGAGGGCTTCCCCGGAGCAGACTTAGTCAGGGAGCTCTCAGGCTTTAACAAGCCCCTCAATATTAATTTGTTTCTGCGCTCCTGCAGGACTCTTGGGCTGAATGCGTGGCACACAGAACAAGAGTCCTGCAGGTGCAGAGGTCCCAGGCAGTAAACACAAGAAGTGTGACCGTCTGTCAGAGACATTTTCTGACAGCACGAGTCACACTTCTTGAAGCCTGAGACCTTTGTGTCCTTCGACATAACAGTGTCGAGGGAGCACCAAAGTAAAAAACACACACACACACACAAACACCCAATCCAAATAAAAAATAAAACAGGGATACTAACACACCCAAACACTACACAGAATCCCTGTAGAATTAGGAAAGGGGGAGGCTTAAGGCCTAACCTAGGTGAAGGGATATATAACTGGGATAAGGGGAACCACTAACGGGAATAGGTTTAAAATTAACAGTTACCAGTTAAAACAATAAAGGAGTGGAACTAAGACAAAAGGGAGTGACTAAAAGTCTGAAAATTGAAAACTTACCAAGAGCTAGTAAAAACGCACCTCGCAAGCCAAAGCGGCAAACGAGATCTGGGTAGTTATCGCCTAGCATCATGGGATATAGGGTTGCCTCGAGCCGGTAAAATTAGCTCTCGAGCTTTAGTAAGTGGCCGAGTCGGAGCCGAGGATCGGCTCCGAACCCATCCAGCAAGAATGAAGGCAAGATTGACAACTTAACATTAAATATTATAATTAGATTTAAATATAGCCCAGTCTTCAGAAATGATGTCCTTAACAGCCTTATGTCCTTCTTTGCATTGCAGGACTACGGCCCTCTCAAAGACGTGGCAGGTGTTAACCAAATGTATACCATTGTTACTGGATCTTTTCTCTTTTAACCCCACTCCTAAAAGTAGTGGAAAAATCTCTCTTCTGCCTTTTATCTCATTAATAATTTTGCACAATAGTTTTCAGGGTAAACTCTTTCTCTAAGAATAATTCCTCAATTTTTCAGTTTCAAAGAAAAAAAGTATTGTCATCTGAGATCACTCATGACATATGAATAAACTGAATAAGCTGACCCTTAATTAGACTCTTCTTCATTTCAAACAGGTGAAAACTGTGAACGTGCAAATAGCTGTTACTGAATGTTGGTTTCCTATAAATATTTCATGAAAACTTTCCACTAGCCTTTTAGATGTTCACATAGGGAACAATCCAATCCTGTGGATCACCCCAATATACTGTTCAACCTTAATCTTTGAGAAACAATGCTGTAAACAATATGTTACAACTTGACTCTGGTAAAAGTGTTAACACAGGACTCCTGTTTAATTTCCTTAAGTGTTAGGAAAAATGTTTGGATTTGCCAGTGTCTTGTTAGACAATGACATGGATGGTTTGAATTTTTTTTATCTCTCGAAAATATGATTCAGACTTTTGAAAAGAAACTCATTAAATTAAGGAGTTTACAAACTAAGAATACATGTTTGTCTGAACATGTTAATCTTAAAATTGAACCACAACGTCTTAGATGCTTTAAATTTCCCAATGGCATGGAGACCAGTAAGACTTTTTATAAAGAACCTATTAAGGTATTAAAGACCCTAGGGGTGGAGCATGGGAAAATAAGGCAGAATACAGGTAACTTATGCGGCTATTGAGGCCTAATGCCACTTCCTTCCAGGATTAAATAACCTGATTTCTATAACTAACAGCAGCAAAAAATCACTAGGTGCAGGTATGTAGATTCTTCCAAGGCAGCAAAAACAATCAAAGGTAAAAGACGTGCGGAAAAATCCAAAAGCAAGGCTTAAAAAACAAATAAAACTTTAATAGTACAAGTAGGTACTTTGAGACGTGAAAGCACTTAACTGTTTGTACAATTAAAGTTTTATTTGTTTTTTAAGCTTTGCTTTTGGATTTCTCTGCAAAACTTTTACCTTTAATTTCTATAACCCCAATACTCAACATGCATGCTATGAAACAAAAGTTATGTACTCACCATAACAATGCATCTGTGTTGTCTGTTTTCATCCTTCCTCAATCTTTGGTTCTTGGATCCAACCTTGGACCTGACATCGGCAACTTCTCAGACTTTAGATCCATAACTCAAGCCCCTCTCCTTCCCCATAATCCTCTCTCAAGTCCCAGATTACCTCAGATTGACTTTGCCCCCTTGATATCAACATATAGAAAGAAAACAATTCTACATCTGTCTAGAAACATGACAGGAAAGGTATCTGGAGCTAAGAGAAAGACAAATCAAAGAGAAAATACCTCTAGGTCATACAAGGAAACTATATGAATAAGCGAAGACCCAGATGGTAAAATCCAATGTGCTTAGAAAAATACGGACACCAAATTAGCGCTTTCATTCACTTTATTCTACGTGAACTTCTTCAGAAACATTTAGAACTCCACCCAGCTTACAATTTATATAATAATGAAATGAATCACATGTTGTATGATGTCACAAAGAAAATTTTTTACACATATATAATAAAATAAATATAATGCTCATAAATATATTACATAAATACAAAAAACATTTTATAAATAATTATAATCCTTGAACAATCAAGGTATTATTTTCTCAATTGTAAAAAACATTTTATGTTAGGAACACTATCTAAAACAGAAAAAGTAAATTTCTTGAAATTGTTACATGTTAGTGAATGCTTACCCAACACATTAGCTGTATCCTTTTTCTTTATAGCTAAAAGGTGTTCACTAATTCTTTTTCTAAAACATCTTGTGGTCATGCCTATATAGTAACTTGGACACGTTGAACATTGAGCTATGTAAACCACCATTTCAGTGTTGCATGTATAATAATTTTTAGACCAATAAATCCTTCCTACATGAGAAAGTTGAACTGAAAAGGAATTACTTATGAACCTACATTGCCTGCAGTTGTTACATGCATAGGTACCTTTAACTACAATTTTCTTATCTATATTCCCTTCACTTTTTATGGTTCCTCATTCTAACATACTTTTAATATTTTTAGTTTTTTTAAAAATGAAATTGGGTCATTCACCTATAATTTTAATCAAATCTGGATTTCCTAATAGAACCTTCCAGTTCTCCACTATAATATTTTTAATAGACCACATTTCATTTGTAATGGGCAAAACAAAAGCACATGAGAATTCTTTATTGGGAACAACTATCTTCCTATTTGTAGTGTTGTTGACTACTGGTACTGATGGTCAGAAAGACAAAATAGGACAAGCTTTGTCCTTTCTAAGCTGCTTCACTTCATTTACTATATCTTGTAACCATAATGAATTGTAGCCCCTAGCTATGAAGAAAGTTCTTAACATTTCTGTCTCTTTGGAAAAAATTACATCCTGCGATGTTAATCTACTGAGCCTAATAAGTTATCCATTGACTACTCCTTTTTTCATGTGAAAAGGATGTAGGCTTTTTTATGCAAATATTGATTTGCAAATGTAGACTTTCTGTAGATCTTACTTATGAATTGTTTGGAGGTCAAGTCATAAATCAAGAAAGTTTAAACTCTGGCCGTACCCTCCTATGGAGAACTTTAAAAAAGTCATAGTACTGTTTAAGAATTCCACAAATTTTTCGAAAGTCTCTGATGTACCGTGCCAAAGGAAAATCAAGTCGTCTATGTAACGACGATAAAATAAAATATTATTACCAAAAGTATTATTATTATTATCAATAAACTTACTTTCCCAATTGGCCATTACAAGATTAGCATATGCTGGAGCGACTTTTGCTCCCATTGCAACCCCAGCAATCTGCTTATATAATACTCTATTAAATGTGAAAAAATTGCTATCAAGTACTAAATCCATTAGGGTACAAATTGTATCCAGACTGCTGTATTTGTTTAAATATTATCTCAAAAAATCTATTCCTATCTCTTGATCAATGCATGTGTACAATGACACTACATCCAAAGATGCGAAACAACATGCCTTACCTGATGACTCAAAATCTCTCAGTAATTCCAACAAGTGCCATGAGTCCTTCAAATAATACTTAGAAGCTTGCATAATTGGATTAAGTATATAATCCAACCAGGTTGAAAGGGTTTCAGTCTTAGAACTATTTGCTGAGATGATAGGTCTAAAGGGGGGGGGGGTTCTGGCTATTCTTTTGTAATTTCGGAATACCAAAAAGATGAGCCATTTTTGGGTGTTCCACTAATAAATACATGTAACTTGAATGATCTAATTCTCCCTGACAAAACATATCGAACAAATATGTATCTAATTTTATGAAACTTTGATAAACAAAATTAGTTTCCACTTTCTTATATGTTTTGTCATCTGTCAACATGTCTTCCATAGAAATGTTATAAATTTCTGTGTCCATTATTACTATTTTACCACCCTTATCAGCCTCCATGACTCTTACCTCTCTATTTTCACTGGGAGTCTTTAAGGCTTCTGCTTCTGAATCTTCTAAATTATGTACTTTGTTGTTGTGTCTTATAGCCCTAAATCCTACTTCACAAATGTTTTGAAAAACTTGAAGAGTGCCTATTAATGGAGGATTATAGGTACTGACTTTTTTAGGGCCTATAATAGGAACTTTGTACTGAATATCATGCATAATATATTTTAAATTTAATTTTCTTAAAGCTAATCTAAAGTCGACCAAAGTTCTAGCTACATTAAATGAATTCCCAGGAATAAATGAAAAGCCTTTCTTTAAAAGCTCTACTATGGGCTGTTGAAGAACTAAACTTGACAAATTATGAATTTGAATGTCATATTCAGAACAATCTGAAGCAACTACCATTTCTTCTTGTTTCTGCCTCTTCCCTTCCCCTTGTTCTGCACTACTTTTGACCAAGTCGACCCTCTTTTGTTTCCCTGTTTGTCCACCAAAAAAGGAGCACCACTATTCGAAGCATTAGCCCCTTCATTGGTACAAATATTTGTGACAGCTTTCTTGTTATTATTGTGCAAATCACCATTTTGATTGTTTGTCATGACACCATTATTGTTGTCAGTTAAAGAAATGTGAGAACTATTGTTGTTTCCAACATTTAAACCAACGTTAGTAGTAGAAGGACTGTTCTCATTATTCCCAATCTCTGTATTTTTGTTTTCATTTAAAACACTTGTAAGATTTCTATTATTCACAAAATATGCAGTGTTGTTAGCATATGCTGAAATGTCACGTTTAAACTTTTTCTGCTTTCTAGCCACTATTGTGGCTCTCTGCCTATCAGCTTTTGCTACAATACCACAATACAAGTTGTAAAAAAAAGGAAAACAAGAGAAATTTTTTATCTTTTTGTCCAAATCGTTCATTTTGTTTTTAACATCTTCAGTTTGTTTGCGATAATGTTCTATAAGCACATTCATAAGGTTAACACCAAAGTCATTGAACATATCAACTAGTTTGTGATATAAATTGTCCCCAAAATTAACACAACTGGGGAATTTATTGGTTCTCAAACCTTATGGAACACATTTACGTTTCACACTTTCACTCAAATAACTGATTTCAATGTCCAACATGACATATTTTAAAGTCAACTTCTCCAAATCGTAAATAGTTTGTTTACAGGTCTTTTGCTCAAAAATAGAGCTGGAAGAAGTTTCTTTACTTACAGAACCATTCGCTTCAAATTCTGGTATGTCCGCAAATGGATTATTAATGTTCTTTAAAATATGGTCCAAAGCGCCATTAGGACTTAATGGCAGCTCTTCAGCCCGTGTCTCACCGACTTCTGTATCCGGTGTACTGGATACAGTCCTCCGACTATGTCCGAAAGCATTTGGTCCCTCTGTAGATCCGCCGCTACCGATAACTGCACTTTCGAGACCCCTCTGAATGGCAGTGGTAATGACAGATGTAATTTGCTCCGAAAATTGAGCAAAGCTATCCGGAACAGAATGGGTGGAAAGATTCAACAATGTGTCCTGTGACATACTTTTAAAAGCCAAAAGGATGGAACCACGAACCACAAAACACTTAGATACAAAACTGAAAAGTTTGTCACAACAAGTACACAAAATAACCAAAGACCCAGATGGTAAAATCCAATGTGCTTAGAAAAATACAGACACCAAATTAGAGCTTTCATTCACTTTATTCCACGTGAACTTCTTCAGAAACATTTAGAACTCCACCCAACTTACAATTTATATAATAATGAAATGAATCACATGTTGTATGATGTCACATAGAAAATTTTTTACACATATATAATAAAATAAATATAATGCTCATAAATATATTACATAAATACAAAAAACATTTTATAAATAATTATAACCCTTGAACAATCAAGGAATTATTTTCTCAATTGTAAAAAACATTTTATGTTAATAGACTCATTTAATCCAGGAGCAAAATCTGCTCCCAGATGTAACTGCCAGAGAGACTCTTTACACTCTAGAATAACTTTACTATCCCCCATAAAGGTTCCCGTAGGAACACTATCTAAAACAGAAAAAGAAAACTTATGTATCTGATGTTTTTTTGTCCATTCCTCAACCTTTAGGATAGAGTTCCCCATTAGTATCAGTCCAGGGTGGTATCATGGAAGGATATTCGGGAGTACGGCAAGAACCAAATGTTGCCCTGTTTCTAGAAAGAACATCCAAGCAGCAGCAGCAGTACAAATGTCATCTACAGAAGTTTTGGATAAGAAGGCAGAAGGGCAGATTGACCTCACGGAATGAGCTCATGGTGGTTTTGGTAAAGACAAACCCTTGTGTTTATAGACATAAGATATACATTCAGTGAGCCCTTGTGCTAATGTAACTTTAGTCACAGATTGCCCTAACTTAGCTTTTAAAATTTAAATAAATAAATGATCTGATTTCCTGAAAGCTTCTGTTCTGTGGAGATAAAAATCTCAGTGGTCTGTGTACATCCAATAAATAAAGCATATATTCCCCTTTATTGGAGAATTTTGGGAAGAACACTGATAAATTAATGGTCTGTTTAAGGGCAAATTCAGAAGATACTTTCAGAAGAAAGGACAGATTTGTTCAAAGAGAAAATCCGTCTTTACAAAAATGATATAAGGCAGCTGGCAAGATAAATCCTGAAACTTGGAAACTCTTCTAGCAGATATAATGGCAACTAGAAAAAGGTTTCCCATGACAAAAATTTTAAATCAGCCCTTGCTGCAGGTTCAAAGGGAAACTGAGTTAATCCCTTGAAGAGAATCCTCAAGTCACAAGGCGGGGGAGGGCCCTTGATAGGTGACCGGAGTAAAAACGTACCTTTAAGGAAGGCTTTGCACAGCCTAAGGGAGGCTAATGACAAATGATCTTTGCCTACATGAAAACTGGAGATTGCAGCCAGCTGTACTTTGACTGTAGAGTAACTTGCACCATTATGAAAAATGGACACCAGAAATCAGAAAAATGCTAGAATGGGTGATGAAAAGGGTTCTAGATTTTTCTTGTTAGCCTGACAGAGAATCGTTTTCATTTGTTGTTGTACATCTTTCTATTGGAGAATTTTTGAGAAGAATTAGGGATGTGTAAAACCTGGGAAGAAAGCCTGGACTGTCTAGCCATCACTGGAATCCCAACAATCTCAGGTGAACTGCAGCCACTGTCATACATTTACAGAACACCTAGGGGGCTGTGATGAGACCAAAGGACAGAGCTCTGAATTGAAAGTGACTGGCTCACAGCCAGCAGCTAAGGTAGCTCCTTGATTGTCCATCTATTTTTATGAGATAGTACACATCCTGTAGATCTGTCAAGCACATCCAATTGCCCTTCCTCAAAAGAGAGAGAATGGACTGAACTATTACCATTTGGAATTTGGAGTGCTTGATAAATTGATTTAAGTGGCTTAGGTCCAATATGGGCCTGAGGTCCCTCATCTTCTTTGGCATAAAAAATAATCTGGATTAAATTCTGAATCTTTACTGGTCTGGTGGGACATCTTGGATGACTCTTTTTCTTAGCAGCTTTTCTATCTCTGGACCTGCTTCCTTCCTCTGAAAGGGTGGTACATCAGGAATTTTTAGTGGGTGAATGGGTGGGGGAAGGGAAAAAGGAATGTAATATCCTCTGGTAACTATTCTCTGCATGCAGACATCTTTGGTAATGGACATCCAGGCTTCTGGGTGCAGATATAAGTGCCCCCCAACTACCTCCAGAATGCAGCAGTCAGGCAAACATTCAGAGATATTGAAAAGGCTTCTCAGTAAAGGTGCCTCTGATGCTTTGGTTTGCAGGCCTCCCCTGCCTCGTGGACAATGTCTACCATTGGAGTTCCCCCGCTGTTGCAGGGAATCTATCTCCACAGGAGTCCTGAGAGAACACCGTGATAACCACATCTTTCTACCCCCTTTCTGGTTTCTTGAAAAGGTGCTCTGAGAGGAAGAAAAATGTATCTGTATAGCAAATAGGGTTTTCCCATCATATTCAGTCCTGGACAGTGTCTCTCTAACTTTGGGTCCAAATAAAGTAGAGCCATCAAAGGATGCATTTGATGAAAGATGTCTTGTAAGGCTCCACAAAGTTGCAAAGGTGCATCCAAGCATGCCTTCTAATGGTAATGTCTGAACCCGTCGCACTCAAAACACCTTCAGTAGCATGTGAAGTCAGGCACATAGACACATTTGACAGGGACTAAATGGTGGCCAGCTAAGAAGAGACAGTCTTTTTATCTTCTGCTAACATGGACCATGAGAATGATTTGGTAAGCTCTTTCGTCAGATCCCTCTGAAACCTTGTGAAATGTGCCAGGTAATTGGGAGGGTGGCCTAATGGTTAAGGTGTTTGCCTTGCAAGCACAAGGTGCAGGGTTTGAGTTTCACAAGGGATAATTGGCTAGGCTTAAAATGGCTCACAAGAGCAGTTGGCTTAGTACTAATCTATGAACCTATGAACCTAACCACAGAGCAAAGGTCACTGAATCAAATATTCACTTATTGAATCTGTCCAGTACCCTAGACTCTCTGTTATGGGGATGGACAGGGGGACTTTCTTCAGAAAATTTTCTTTTTGGTGGCCGTGGCAACCACCATGGCATCAAGTGCGGGACTATTGCTCCAATGGGCATGGTCCTTAGGTGCAAATAAGTATTTGTCTGGTTTCTTAGGAATGGGGTCTGTCATATCGGGATCCTTCCAAGCCCAATGGGAAATGAGGTCCACCATTTCATCTGCTAGGGAACCACCCAGGATGTAGCTGAACTGGTTCCAAAACCGCAAGAAACACCAACTCTTCCTGGGAAGGTGCATTGGAAGACCAGCCACCTTTCTGTCTCAGAAGTTTGAGAATTTCTCTGAATGAGACATCTACAAGGGGTGACCTGAGGGACGCCCTCCCATTCAAAGTCAGTGTCTTCTGTTAAAGGCTCCTATTGGGAATTAATGTGCCTCCTGTTCCACTTATGCTTCTGGGGAACTTCCTTGTGGGGATGATTCGAGGAGTAACCAGAAGTGTGTGGGGCATCCTGTAAAAGGACTGTTTCAAAGTTAGAATGGACTGGCTGCGCTGATGAGACAGAATGAACAGACTCAGGACCCAGGGCAGACAGCTGGGGAATGGGGGGCCCAAGGGGGTTAAGGATAGCTTGTTTCCAGTCATGTGGAGAGCTCTGTCCAGTGCCTCAAACGCAGAAGCTGATGGAGAGCCCAGGACTGCTCCAGTACAGCTGAAGCCATCTGACTTGAGAAATCCAAAACTTGCCCTTGATCCTGCCTCAACACAAAGGTCAGGGCTGAATTATCTACCACCGAGGCCCTGAAGTAAAGGGACGGCTCAAAATCTTTTGGAATCAGACCCTTACCTCCAGATCTGGCACCAAAGCTACAGCTCTGAGATCCCTCCAGCTCCAACAGGTTTGGTGGTGGCTGGAGCAGAGAAAACAGTGGAATCGATGAAGACCAGCTCTCTGGCTCCAACCCAGACAATCCCAGAACTCATGGATCCTGAATCTCAGAAGTCAAAGTGAAGTAAGAGTTACTAAATATTTTTGGGCTGGTCCAAAGTTCATTGGTCCAATGGGAATTGGAGAAGAAATTCCCAAATGAATTTGTGTCCTAAGAAAATTTTCTCATCATCCTGTCCACATCTGTTTTAAGAGGTGGATGACCCCAAAACTCTGGATATCTTCAGGAGCAGAGCCAATGTCGGTGCCAAGCAAGGAGAGCTGTCAGGGGAGAGGTTTCTTACTCTTCAGACTTTTCTTTTGATTTTTCATTAGTCTTTTCTTTCACTGGTTTAGTTGAAGAGGGGGAAGCTTCAGATACTGAGGAAGAAGAAGAAGACAGTAATCTCTTGAGAATTAGCTTGTTTCTGCATTCAACCAAGGCTCTGTGGTAGAAGCCAGAACAAATATCACACTTGGCCTCAAGAAAAGCAGCCGCAAGGCAGTAAATGTACTCTGAGTTGAGTATTTTGTGCCCACATGATAACAATTTTTAAAACCCATAGGCTTGTCTGACATTTTGCAAGGAAAGTTGAAAGAACCCTGAAAAAAATTCAGTTACACAGAGAAAGCTACAGAAAAGAACAGGCAAAATACCAACAATGGTAACATGAAATTCCCAATGACATGGGAATGAAAATGCCAACAATGGTACCAAAACTACCGTAAAGAGGAAAGGAAAGAAAAGGGATAGAAAGTGCTAGGCCTAGAAGGGAACAACCAAAAAAAAAAACAACGTATCTAAAAACTCTTTGTTTGAACTATAAGGGAAGCAGGAGGAAGGAGAGAGAGAGAAAGGGATGAAAAAGACCCTGACAAAAGAGAGTAATCTTAAGATGAAAAAACTGACTTATCTTCTAAAAATGCTTGAGTCATGGAGTAACCATTTCTGGTCGTTGGAAGTGGCAAACGAAATCTGAGGTACTCTAGGGCTTGAGAGAGGATTATGAGTAAAGGGAGGAGCTTGAGTTACAGATCCAAAGTCTGAGAAATGGCTGAAGTCAGATCCAAGACCCAAAGGTTGAGAAATAGATGAAAAAACACTAAATCAGATACTATGATAACCTGTGGGCTTCAAGTCATTATTGTATAAGTACTGGTTCTTTAATTTTTTGCCACTAAACAGTCTTGTGGTTTTTATACATATGTTTATACACACATACATATTTTTTTAAATAATATGGAAAAAATGTTAGGTGTTCACATATGTTTTTGGGAGATTACATTTAGGAAACTCAATTGTATTTAGACATATTTATAGTTATTCAAATGCACTTTGTTGATAGAGTTTAAGCAACAGTTTATGTATTTTTGACATATTGTTTGGATAGATTTGTTAATACACATAGTTGTATCCATGCTGATGTGAACAAGCTATTTTATTTGTTTATTTATATTTATTGTATTTATCTATTTTAAAAATTATATAATGTACATTTAACATTGCCATTTTACATGTGTTTATTTAAATATGTTGTAAATGTGATGACAACAGTTCTAATGAAGTCTGTTTGAATTTCAGAAAAGTGCTTAACTGTTTTTATGCCTTGCATTAAATAAATTGTTTATTGTATTTTCAGTCTGCTTTGTTGCACGTCCTAGAGTTTTCCTTGGTGTGCAGTTTTTGAATGTGGTTATTTGTTTCTGCTCTCTACACCACTCATGGGATTTTCAGTTTGGTTACAAGACAAATAATACATTAGGACTGCAGGTCATGAGGAAGGATTTTGTGTTCATACTTAAGACACTTTTAGAAACCTGAAACTTTATCCATATCAATAAACACAATGGATGATGCCCATACACAAGCAAAAAAAAAAATGCAGGCTTGGGTACACCTCTGAAGAGAAGAGAGAAATTTTAAAGTAAGTTATGGTAAAAAAAAAAAGTTTGGAAAATGCAGTAACCAAAAGATAAAAAAATCTTAGAAGTAGAAAGTATTGAATAATCATATAACAGTGAGTCTTCATTAAGCTGAAATAACAGGCTCGAGCAGCACTCTAGAGAAATGCATCTGTCCAAAACATACCTCTCAAGTGTCCCTGATTTTGATTCAAATTTTAGCTCTGTCCCTCTTAATCTCTCCTAAAATTGGTGACATTTGGACAAAAGGGGGTAGATTACACTTAATGAATAATGAAAATAGAATCATAGGAAGTTACTAGGCTATTGGCCCTTACAAGCTTAGCCAAGAATTTAGCCCATGTTCCAAAAGGTCAGCACCCTATGCCACTGTCCATCAGGGACACAGGTGGAATCCCAGGGGTGTATTTTCTGTTCCCCATCCAGTTATCCAGGTTGCACTTAAAAAGGGTTAATGAGGTACTCTGCTTAACGTGGAGAGGGAGTCTGTTCCACAAAAGGCAGAGTCTCTAGGACACAAATCTGTCCCGCCAACAAGTCCTATTGATGTCACAGACCAGGTTGAGGTTGTGGGTTACTCAAGTGGAGCTTGACTTGTGGATATACAGCAGTCCCATCAAGGTGCGGTCTGAGATTACTTTTTATGCCAGACAGAGGTCACCTCTGAGAAGTCTGTAGGAGACTGAGTACAGGAACAGGGTCTTTAGCCTATCTGTGTAGGGAAGATGTTTCAGGCCGTGGATTCTCCTGGTGAGGAAACTCTGTGGTCTCTCCAGCTGCTGCATGTGCTTTGTGAGGTACATGCCAAAAGGGGCATTGTACTCAACACTGGGTTTTAATAAGGGAAGAATACTGGGATATTATTACCATGTTGTCACTGGATGAGGTGGGCTATGTAGAAAGCTTTCCGTACAACAGAGGCAATATGGTGGTCAAAAGTAAGTTTGCTATCATCCTGGGTGCCCAAGTCCCTCACAACTGATTGCGTACTTAGGACCTTATTATCAATAATAATTTGTGGGGACATCACTCTCCCCAAAGGGATGATGATGCATTTTTTGGCATTCAGTTTGAGGTCATGTTTCTGGCACCAGTCATTTGTTTGGGTGAGACCCTCTTGGAGGAGGTCCACATCACTAGGGGAATTGAAGACAGCACTCAGCTTGCAGTCATCTGCAAACTTGGTCAGCCATAGCCCACTGGTTTTGGCCCACACCTCAGAAAGGTATATCCCAAACAGCAGAGGCCCCAAGACTGATCCCTGAGGTACACCACTTGTTATGGGTTTACTGCTTGAGGTGGCTTCCTCTATTTTGACTAGGTGGGTTCTATCAGTGAGCCAGTTTGCTACCCATCAGGTAACATATGGATTGATGCCTAGTTGAGAGACTTTATCTATTATACCTGAGTGGGGAATAGTATCAAAGGCTTTGGCCAGGTCAAGGTAGGTGTTGTGCACTGTCTTCCCCTCATCCATGGCCTTGGTGACTGTCTCAAAGAAGTCAACCAAATTTGACAGGCATGACCTCCTCTTGACAAAACCAAATTGTGTGGGATTGAGTGTCCGGAGGTTGCCAATATCTTTGTTAATGAGGTCCATGATAATCCGCTCCATGGCCTTGCAGATCAGGACAGTTAGGCTGATGGGTCTATAATTTCCTGAATCGGTGGATGCTCCACCTTTGTGTAAAGAGATGACAGTGGCTGTCCTCCACTCAGCTGGGAAAAAAGCCGGTACTCAGGCTTTGGTTGAATAGGGCGCCTAATGGTGCTGCAAGTTCCTGCCTGAGTTCATGTAGGATGCAGCCTGAGATGTTATCAGGTCCAATGGAGGCTGTATTTTTTGCCTTTGAGAGGGCACTGATGACTTGCTCCCTAGAGATAAGGGGAGGGTCAGGCACTGGGGATGTCCTGTTTTACTGATGGGACGACAGAGGGGTGAAGTTTATAGCCAGCAGGTCGGCTATATCTACAGCATTTGTGTATATGGTGTCCTTGACCATCAGTTCTGAGCAGATCTGAGTGCTTCCCTTAAGATTGTGGACATATGTGAAGAAGGCCTTATGACTGTCTTTAGTAGATGTGGCCAGTTTGGATTCGAAGTTTGCTTTGGAGGATTTCATTAGTGCTCTTATTTGCTTGTTCAGGCTAAGGACAGATTGCTTCCAATTAGGCACCTGCTCCTTCTTGGTCCTGGACAGCAATTTTTTTCCTTTTATTATAGAGTTTATTTATTGCAGATGTCCACCAGACAGACTTACTCTTCCTTGAGGATGAGGATTTTGTCCTGTTGAGCATTCCTGATTCCATGCAGCTATATAAATACTCGTATAGCACTTTGGTTTAGGTTTGGACATATGCGCCAATTCCTATGGAGGGGGAGGGGGCTGTGAAGCTGTTTACACCTTCCCTCAGGAGGTTGTAATCAGCTTTGGAGAAGTTTTTTGTTTGACCCTAGCTGGGGGGGGGGGGGTGACTTCGAAAGTGACCACTTTGTGGTTGGATCTTACCAGGGATGATGACACTGTAGGGATGCTGCAGTGATTACTCATGTTGGTTAATACCAAGTCCAAGATATTTTCACCTCTTGTGGGGGTGTCGACCAACTGGTCCAAGGCATTTGCATTGACGAAATCAAGGAATCTCTAGGCATTTGTGTTTTGGCATGAGTATTTCTTCCAATCTATGGTTGAATAGTTAAAGTCGCCCAAGATCAGGGTAAAGGGTTGAATCTTGATAGATTCAAAGAGGTCCAAATAGGTGGAGTGGGCATCTTGAGTCAAAGTTGGAGGTGTATAGCTAACTATGATTTGAATAGAGGTCCTGTCAGTTGTTAACTGCACCTGGAGTGATTCCTGTGCGTCATACTGTTTGACCAGCCTGGAGGTGTGTGTGTGTCTTATATATATATATATATATATATATATATATATATATATATATATATATATAATACACATTATTTTATTCTGTCAGTGTCTCACATTAATAGTACTAGTATTTTGAAAGTGTCTGACGAGGACTGGTTGAGAGCTATGGTCTAGTAAGCACAGCAAATGAAATTTAAGGAGTGGTGTTAGTGCATAGCATTATAGGAGGGGGGAAACGGAGAGTGCTGGAAAAGCTCTGAAAGTGTTGTTGACTCAGATCCACCTTGAAGTGGACAACCCAACTGTCAAAACAGACTGAAGGGACAGCATAGGAGCTGCAGTTATAATAACACATTACTGTAATAGGTCCAACCTCAAATTAACAAAGTGAAAGCAAAATTAAATAGGCAGGGAAAAGTATTTTATATCACATCTAAGTAGACTGCTCTCTCATCAGAAGTTAGAACCTGTACTGTCAAGAATATTCCCTTGCCACAAGTGGAGTGCAGTGTCCCAGTTTTGCCATCTCTTTAACTGTCAATTCCCATGTGCTACAAATTTTTCAAACTAGCATATTCAGGTTTATGCCCCTCTCTCCTAAGTTTGATTACACCACACTATCATTAATTAAGAACAAGTGCATCCCATCTCAACACCATTCCATTTATTGCTGCACTCACATCTATTTAGACTTCTTAATCCTGATGTATGCTCCCAGCTTGCTATGAAGTGCAATCATTTATTCCTTCATTCTTTTTATTATCCCCTTAATCCAATTTAAAGTTTCAGGGTAGACAGAGCCTCTCCTGGCACTCAGTGGAAGCAAGGCAGAGGGGATACACTCACACACACACACACACACACACACACACACACACAAAATCTCTTTTACAGAATACAGTACATTTTTGGGATGTGGGAAAAAGCTGTAACACCAGAGAAAACCCATTCAAACACAGGAAAAATATACAGCACCCTACTGAGAACCAAGCTGGACAATCAAGGCAATGTGAGTCAGCAGTGCTAACTTTTGTGTCACTTTGCTGTCCTTAACCCAGCTGCTTAGAACTGTAGTCTACATTCCTTGGAAAGTACACAAAATTCATTGCATGATCCCTTAAACTATTCAGTAATGCAAAAGCCTTCACTATTCAGGGGCCTAAACTTTGCAATAATGTTTCCTGCTGCGTAAGAAATTCCTCTGAATCTGGTCAGTTCCTCCTTCCCTACATAGTTATATTTACAGTTGTCATCTGTTGCTTCTGCTTCTAACACATCTGCACTACTTATGCTTTAGCTTTTTTTTCTTAGTTTATTTTTCTTTAGCATATTTTCATTTATTTATTTTTTATAGGATAAAGCTGCTGAATTTTGCCAACTGTCCTTTTCAGTACAGTAATTCAGTAATTACTATGTTCAGTATGTGACTGCGGTGGTGGTGCTGCAGTAGCGTTATCGCCTCATAGCAAGACGTTGTCCCGTTCGATTCTCAGCTAGAGCGTCTTCTGTGTGGAGGCATACGTGAATGGGGCGTGCCTTCGTTGAAGGTTGTGTGTCAGGGCTAGTAACCCGGTACGTAAAAATCCACTACCAATCATTAGCAGACTGGAGTTCCGCTGTGGCGACCCCTAAAAGACGAAAGACACAAACAAACTATGTTCAGTATGTAATCTTAAATGTTTTTATTACAGCACAGCTGTACTGACGCACTCTCATTTTAATGCTTTGCACTATATACTATTACTCTTGCTTTATGGTATGGGTGCTTAAACATCTATAACGGTCAACCTTCTTATCAAGTTCATAGGTTCATAGGTGTGTACTAGGCTAATGGACCTGGAGCCTTTACAAGCCTAGCCCACAGAAGTGCCCTGGCATCGTGCCACCCATTAGTTCCCAGTGCCTCTATCAATTACAGCCACTGAAGTGATCCCTGGGGTGAACTTTCTATTACCCATCCACTCATCAAGATTTCTCTTGAAGGACAGCAAGGTGCTCTGCTTGACATGTATGGGAAATCTATTCCAGAGCATGGGCAGTCTCTGGGTGAGGAACCTGTCTCTCCAGCATGTTCTGTTGATTGTGGTAATGAGGTTGAAGTCTCTGGAGTGTGTAGTGTGGAAGGATTGGGATTTCTTTAGATGTAGCATTTCTAACAGAGCTGGTTCAGACATGGCTTTGTAAGTCAGGCAGAGATCTCCTCTAAGTAGGCAATATGAGACAAAGAATATCTGGAGTATTTTGAGTATGTCCATGTAGGACATGTGTTTAATACCTAGGATCCTCTTCGTGAGGTACTTCTGTGGCCTCTCCAGCTGTTACAGGTATCTAGTGAGGCGTATGCCAAATGGGGCATTATACTTGATGACTGGTATAATGAGAGAAGAGTAGAGAGAGACGATGACCTCTTTCTTCCTGGATGCAAAACCCTTGGTAATGAGATCTGCCACAAAGAAGGACTTTCTGACCACAGTGGCAATGTGGTGGTCGAAGGAGAGGTTGCTGTCAACCTGCACCCCCAGATCTCTTATAACTCCTTCAGTGTTCAGTGGGCTTCCATCGATGTGGTAATTAATGGGAAGTTAGTTTTTACCAAACGGGATGACAATGCATTTTTTGGCATTAAGCTGAAGGCCATGGTTTCGACACCAGTCATTGGTCTCAGTGAGGCCTTTCTGTAGGAGGTCTGCATCACTTGGGGAGTTAATAATGGCTCCCAGCTTGCAGTCATCTATGAACTTGGTCAGCTAGAGTCCCTTTGTGTTGGCCTGGACTTCTGAGAAGTAGATGCCAAACAGGAGAGGACCCAGGACTGATCCTTGTGGGACTCCACTCATGCCTGGTCAGCAGTCTGACTTGGAGTTTGCTAATTTCACACTGTGTGTTCTATCTGTAAGCCAATTTGCAACCCATCTAGTGATATAGGGGTTGATGCCTAGTTTGGTGAGTTTATCAATAATTCCTGAGTGAGGAATGGTATCAAAGGCCTTGGCCAGATCGAGGTAGGCTGTATGCACTGCCTTACCTTCATCCACACCCTGGTGACCGACTCAAAGAAGTCAAACAGGTTGAGCAGGCATGATCCCCCTTTCACAAAGCCAAACTGTGTGGGGTCCAGAGTTTGGAGATTTCCTATATCTTTTTTAATCAGGTCCATGATGATGCACTCCATAGCTTTACATATCAGACTCGTCAGGCTAATGGGGCGATAATTCCCAAGGTTTGTAGTCACTCCCCCATTATGGAGAGGGATGACTGTAGCAGTGCGCCATTCGGTAGGGACAAAGCCTGAGGTGAGGCTGTTGACTGAACAGGGCACACGGATGTGGTGCAAATTCGCTTTGTAGTTCATGTAGAACACAGCCAGGGATATTATCGAGTCCCATGGAGGCTGTATTCTTGGCTTTGGACAATGCAGTTTTAACCTGTGCTGCAGTAATGCTGGGTGTGTGGCATTCTTCCAGTATTGTGATTGGTCCTTTTGGGGGGGGGGGGTAAAGTTGGCAATGAATCTATCAGCCAGTATGTTGACAATATCTGTTGGCTCAGTATAGGAGGTACCATTGTGCAGTAACTGAGAGCAAATCTGGGTATTGCCATGGAGGTTTTTGATACAACTATAGAAGTCTTTGTGATTGTTTTTAGTGTATGCCATGATTCTGCCTTCATAGCTGGCTTTAGAATTGTTGATGTTGTTGTTTGGACTTTTTGCTGAAGCTAATAAGGGAGTTTTTCACATCTTGAGACTTCACCTCTTTCTGCAACAGTTTCTTCCCTCTGTTGTAGAGTACATTAATGGCGGGGGACCACCAGATTCACTTCCTTTTTGGAGGAGGGCATCTTGATTCTGTTGGGTATGGCTAGTTCCATGCATTTATGTACATGTTTGTACAGTGCATTGGTGAATGATTCGGCAGTCATGCAGCGATTTTCCATTGGCATGGGTGCCATGAAGTTAGCCACCTCTGTTTTTAGGAGTCCAAAGTCAGCTTTGGAGAAGTTTTTCAAGGTGGTTACCTTTGCGGGGGGTGTGGGTGAGATGTGAATTTCCATGGTGATTAGTTTTGGATGGATCTGGTCAGGGAGGGATTGACTACTGGTGTAGAGCAACAGTCACCCATGTTAGTAATAACTAGGTCAGGGATGTTGCTTCCTCTAGTGGGGGTCAGAATGAGCTGGTCCAGGGCATGGGAACTGATGAATTCCAGGAAGCGTTGGGACAGTGTATTGGTGGTTGAGTAGTTTTCTCAGTTGATGGAGGGGTAGATGAAGTCTCCTAGTATGAAAGTGTTGGCTTGGACCTTGATAGATTCCAGGGTGCTTAGGAATGTGGCGTGAGAGTCAAGGGACATGGGTTGGGGACCTATAGCAGGCTATGACCTGGATTGCCATTTTACCCAATGTTAGTTGTACCCAAGGTATCTCAGATGCGTTATGCTGGGCTACTAGTCTGGAGGTGCATATCCTTTATGAATATGGAGACACCACCACCTTTGGAGCTTTGATCCATGTTTTGGGGCTGAAAGGGGTGGAATGAGTTATAGCCTAGTAGCGCAGGAGTGCTTTCTGCTGCTTTAAACCAGGTCTCCGTTACTGCACACATGTTAATGTTCTCCATTTTGAGGAGTGCTTCGAGTGAGTGCATCTTGAGATTTAGACTTCTAGCACTGAGCAACATGACCCTCAGATTGCATTTATTTATAGCTGTTACGGTGGTAATTTGGTCTTTGGAACGCTGCCTAAAAAAGGCACTATAGGGGTCGCAAGGGCCTTAGCCAGTACCCAGCAACCCAGGGGTGACAGATGCAGGCCATCTCTGGCAAAGCATCGAGGTCTGGCAATCATGTTATCCCAAGCAGACAGATACTGGATCCCCTTAGAAGACACCAGAAACTTAGCCAATTGTTGAAGTCAATTATTTTTGGTTTGTACTGCGGTATCATTCTGGGTAACAGTAGGATACTGCTCAGGGTTAATGTCATACCTGCCTGGGCCACATAATCCAAAAGTTCCACCATGTCTCTTTTCATGTAGTCCAGGAAAGTGCATTTCAGGTCATTCACACCCACATGGACAATGACAGAGTCATACTTACACCTGTTGTGGAGTAACCCGAGTGCGTGTGTTATGTGTCGGATTCTGGCACCTGATAGACAGCTGACCGTTGCCTTCTCCTTATTCAGCCTAGTGAGTGGAACATCTGTGTGCCTCACTATTGAGTCACCTATGATTAGTATATTGGGCAAGGTGTTTAGCCTTAAGGGCTTAGGTTGAGGGGCACACTGTGGAGGTGAGCTATGTATCCTGGGGTTTTTGCTGTGTTGTGGTCGAGTGCATTTTTGTCTTGGAGGGCTCTGCTGTTTGGGTAAATTTCTATTGAGAACCTCCACAAAGGTGGGTGTGCAGTTTGTATTTTTATGTGAGAGCTGTGATAGTGGGTGTTTTGGAGGGCTATGTGTTCCATGCCGTGTGGTGCAGGTGTTGACCTTCTCCTCTAGACCAGCTAGCTTGGCTGGAGAGGGCAATAGAGTGAATAAAGAATAAACTATGTGAAATAAATTAGTTGGAAGTGTTTTACAATACTGAGAATTATGAAACATTGAGTTAAGATATAATATTCAAGAGAACGCTGTAGAAATGTACAAAGGTGCACAGTTGTCATATGGTATAAGTTATGCACAGAAGTTATGTGAGAGTGAGCTGAGTTATTTATTCAGGGAGGCTTGATGAGGATATATGTAAGCCAAGAAGTAAATGGTAGGGAGCTGATTGGGAACAGTTTCTAACTAATTGGATGGGAAGAGGTGTCCGAAGGAAATGGTGAAGGTTGACTAGACATAATTGGAAAGGAAAATGGATGGGGACAAAATAATTGCATACATTTGAGTTTCATATTTCATATCCTTTAGAAAATAAATGTATACTAACACATGCATATCTTGTTACTCTAGCAACCTTTTAAATTTATAAGAGCAATATGTATTTTTTTTTCCTTATTTTGGATGAATCCAACCCATTATTTTAGGCTTTGTCCAGATATCTTGGTCTAGGAGAGTGAGGGGTATGGAAAGCATGATGGGAAGAAAAGGGGTGGGAGAAGACTGAATTCCCAGTGTGGTTCAGCAGGTTATAAACTCATTGAGAATAGCAGAAAATCTAGAAGTTGTTGGCTTCTGTCCCACTTGTTCCCCCAGCAGAACCCACACACAGACACCCAAGGCACCAAACATCATATTTCAGCACTTGATGCTGCAGTGTACATGGGGATTGGCTGAGGGCGCAGACGTTGTTCAGACGCCACATCGCATTGGTGGACCGCACTACTTGAAACGGAAAGCGGTCGGATATTGAAATGGCAAGTCACCCAATTTTGTCTGTTTGTACTAAATAAAATTCCCCTTAATTGCTGTAACTATTACTCAGTTAATCAACTATGAAATGGTACGTATGAAGCGATCTATGAAATAAACGTTTAAATGGAGATTGGTTTGCTAGTATGATTAAGACTACTTCTTTAAAGTATATTAAACACACACGGAAATACTTTTTATCATAATGCCTGAAGGCTGATTAGCTAAGTCTACACACACACATATTACACGTTGACTGTACTCGTCCAGAGAATACACAAAGGAAAAAATATCGTAAAACTATTTTTCCTAAAACGCTTACAGTAAATCTTGTGATGCTTGGCTGGGGAAACCCAAACGTGGACAGGAGGTCCAGTGCGTATTTGAATGGGAACTCCCAGAACGAAGCGCTATTCTTCCAAGTCCAACACAGGAATTTGAAAAAAAAGTACTTTACAGAGGAAAGCCTTCTGTCTTAATTGTTATGAGGGAACCAGTGGTACTTGGTCGGAGTTAAATAGTAACTCGCTTTTCCACAAACTATTTCTCCATTTTGTGGAGGGTAATGTCTATCTTTAGATTTTTCTAGTTTTAATCTTTGAGAAAACGAAGGATAAGGTAGGTTTACTAGTATTAAACTTGAAGACATATAGGCAGGTGCAAAAATAGTTTATTGCATTAAAGCTAGGTTTGTAGAAGGCACCTGTCTTCAGAAGTAGTTTGAAGGACCCTTAAGCGGTAGATCATTGGTTCATTTGATTGTGCTGGTTACTTGTTTTCATTTGAAAAACCTAATATACGCGATAAAACTATCTTAATATTACAAATGTTGCTATATATGCACTGGCAGACTTTTCAGAGTATTGATGCAAATGTATTGGCCTACTTTTACTCTTTTTTGCCAGGGACAGCAGGTATTTTTGGCCGTTCACCCCTTACATATATTCTGAAGTACTGCATGCATTCATTTAACAATGTAGTTATTAAAACCGTGTATTAACGGTTTGTGGCCGAAATAGGCACACACACGCAAAAAAGCATTACAGAGGGGGTACCCCGATGGCGACAGACTACAGACAGTTAACTGTTCTACTTCTCTTCCCCCACCACAGGAGAGAGCAGGTGGGGCTACGTGGTGCCTGCGCACTGCCT
This sequence comes from Protopterus annectens, assembly GCF_019279795.1. Taxonomy (NCBI): domain Eukaryota; kingdom Metazoa; phylum Chordata; order Ceratodontiformes; family Protopteridae; genus Protopterus; species Protopterus annectens. Next base: position 1,049,195,883 of record NC_056748.1, read on the forward strand.
CCCGATGAAAAGCTTTGTGAAGTTTTTAAAACGTATACAGAAACTTTTTTCAAGTTGGATAGTTAAGACATGGGGAAGAAAATGAGCACAGCGCTAATGTAACAGGACAGATTCGGTTTTCTATGAATCCACAAGTAACAATTAACTGCGTAGCTCTACATGCTGAGGGAATATAATATGCCATCCTAAATATGGATTAAATTTGTGAGACAAGACTAACGGGATAGTATGCGGAGAATTTGGAGTTCTGGCTAATTAAAGCGTGAATTATGAGAGTCATTTTTGTTAAATGGAAGTGTATCTTAAAGTAGTGGCACAATGAAGGCAAGTTTATTGTATTCGGGAACCATCGATTTACAGCTGTAATGCTATTGAAGAAGACCCCCATTAAGAGACAGGTAGACCGTGTTTTGTACATGCTGGAAGTTCAAACAGGTGAGAACATCACATGTCGACTGTGCACTCATTGCCCAAGCGAATGGAGAAAATAGGTAATGCTCTCGTGTTAGGGCTAATTAATGTTTGTATTAAGGTAGGAAGTGTTGCCCATAAGGCGAAAGTTGTTGAAGTAACCAGCTGAACTGGTCAGTAACAGGCTAGAGCAAATTGACCTTATCTGTATGGCAGTATGGGTAGGGAATAAAACATGAAGGAAAGTGAGAATGGGGTCAGTAAATTAAATTAGTGGAATTATTAAGAGGTTAAATAGTAATTTCTAATGTTTTTGACGTGAATATGGTGATTTGCTCGTAGCCGAGCTACTGAGACTGAGAGTTCCTTGAGTTACAATGCCAGGTGCTGGAAAAGGACACTGTAATACAGGGTAACTGCAATAGAGGAGTGTTAAGGGCATGTAGAGCAGTTGCTGGGTCGTTTTGGGGAGAGAAGTATGAAAGATTTTATACTACATGTTGCATAATGATTTATCAAAATATCTGGGGAAAATTGTATGAAATGTTTAGGTAACAGACAACCCCCCCCCCCCTTTGTGGAGTACAGCTTCAGAATAACGATGTTGGTTGGGTAAGAATATTGTTTTCTCCCTTTTTAGTTATGTACGTGTACGTATGTAATGCAGTACATAACGGTAACACATTTGCTTTCTAACTAAAGGGTTAATGTTACTCAAAATTCTCGGCCATCTGTATCGTAAAGTATTCTTTTCATCTGTGTTCTAATGTACATTCGTCTCTTGTTTTATTGAATAACCAGCGAGTTATGGATGTCTTGTTATTGTAGTGCGTGCTCCTGTTTTCTGATTATTATTTTTCCTTCTATGCTAATTAATATAGAGGGATAGGTAACGCTTTACTGGATAACTGGATGTTTCTTATGAACCCCACTTCTGAGTTAATGTTTTCTGTTATACAAACCTTGGCTCTTTTTGTAAAGAAAAATGTGTTGCCCTTATAAGTACCTAAACATAGCTCTCAACTAATCGGGGACAAATCCAGAAATGATCAGAGACGCTTTTAAAAAAATATATTAGCAGTATTAACCTGAGATACTAACAGATTAGTATGCATTTTCAGAATTAAAGGTTTGTAACACCAATCACCACCTGTACTTTATAAATCGCCAGTTTTATGAGGGATTAAGAGGAACGGAGCTAAAAATGGAGTCAGTCAGGAACAGTTCAGTAGCAAACCTGAGTGGCAGGGGTGCACCACATTTACCAACCCTGTATGGTTTCTGACAATCTTAACCAGTACTGCAAATGTGGGTCTTCTATGGATTTAACTTTTGTTGCAACGGTGTCTTACTTTGAGTACTGTGTGTAGTGCCCTCTGCTGTCACTGCAATAAACTGCAGGTGTGCCAGCTAGCCTTCTCCCCAAGTTGGTGAGAAGGCTAACTGGTACACCTGCAGTTTATTGATGATGGTGGGTCTTTTGTTGGGTACAGAGACGAACTTTTGAGCAATGCACACACAGTAGGTAGGTATATATGCCTGCTTTCTATTCTGTAGTGTACATGGCTGTCAGGCAAAATCTAAGAAGAACTGTTTGCCTGTTTGAAGTTTTGTTAATCGGTGATGGAGCACTGATCGCAAATGACCAACTTCAGTCTCAACCCGGGAGAGAGAGAATTACAGAAGAAAAATGTAATTTGACAATTACAATGAAAATCAAAATGTGACAAGTATAAACCGTTTGTGTGTGTGTGTGTGTATATATATATATATATATATATATATATATATATATATATATATATAATAGAGAGACACACACACATATATATATATATATATATATATATATATATATATATATATATATGTGAGACACACACACACACACATATATATATATATATATATATATATATATATATATATATAATAGACACACACACACACATATATATATATATATATATATATATATATATATATATATACATATATATATACATATATATACACACACACACACGAGAGAGATACATGCATAATTTACCCAAATGAGACTCAAATCGAAAGGGTCATAGTAGAGAGAAGTCGAGATGGAAGTATGAAGGCTAGGAGAGGTTATGATGAAACTAGGTGATGTGGTTAGATATACGGCATTGCCATATAACGGTTTTGTTAAGAGGTGAGTTTAACTGTGAAGATAATTTTGGGTAGAAAAACGTTTCTTTAAGGTGGGAGAGATTCTAAATTTTCAGGTGGAAGTTCATAGAAATGCCCCTGAATCAAAAGAGCATTGTACATTAATAATGTATTCCTCCTCCTCATCTTATTTATTTTTGGGAGGAGATGTAAATCTCTGGTCCCAGGTTAGCTGGGCTGTTTGATTTATAGAACTGTAAGAGTCCTTGGACTATTGGATCCCTTATGGCCATATTGGGGCAATCTGTGGCATGCTTATAAATCCTGTATGAAACTGTGTATAGAAGAGAAGCCTTTAGTCTTTCTTGGTAGTTGAAGTCTTTTTTTTAGTTTCCAGCTACAGTAGTAGTATCATTTGAAGTCTCAGCCGGTGTACACTAAGTAGAAGAGCTACGTTTGCTATTGAGCTGGTAATATGCATAGCTGGACTTTTCCAATTCGGTCACGTATGATTAGGCTGTAGGTTACATAGTCCACAAATGTGAAATACACAAGTAATCTTGCATATCATCTTTCGTAATTCCTGCAACAAAATGTTTTCCCTTGCACTGTGGTTAACTTAAATCCAAAAAAGTGTACTTTGTTCTATACTTGTGCTAACATTGATTCATTGAAGTCTGCTTTTGTAACTTCAGTCTTTACAGTGGGTACTTAGGTGGTAGCTTTGTAGTCTGTTTTTTTCTTACTAATGTCAATGTCTGTGAAGAGAACTTGTGCCTCTCCACTTTAATCTAGCAGTGCTTGTTTAAGTTGCCTTGGGCTGGCTTACCATAACAAATGAGAGTCGAAGACAGCAATATGTGTGCAATAAAGTAGCTGAATTCTAAAAGATGCCATAAAATGACTGCTGTATTGTCTGAAGCTTTAGTATATCAAAGCAGAATGAAAGTAAAAAGGTTCTCTTATACACTGCAATAAGGTATGATCTGTGCGCACCCCCTTTCCCCCCATCCCCAGTCCTATTACCATAAATAATGATGCTAGGGTTTGGTTTGGAGATATCAGTTTTGAAAACAGCGTACTAATAATAAAGATATGCAGTTTAACAAGATGTTTTACGTCACCCTTGGATTACATTACACAAAATGCCACTTTTTTTTTCTTTACTGATGATTCTGTAGGAAAACAGCATTCCCTCAACTATTTTGCGTTTTCTTCAGAAGCTGCTCAGAGGTGTGAAGATTGCCTTTATCAGCAAATACTATTTAGCGTTTCAGCACTAGACTTTAAGGAAAGGGATTTTTAAAGGTTTCTGCCAAAGTGCTAAACAGTATGATGTGCTAACAAAGGTCCTACTTAATATTTTTTGGCTCTTGTGTTTTGGGGCAATATTGTTCTTCTGTCATTTAACTCATTCCCTCTAATGGAGCTTTGGAAGTTTGCACTGTAACTTCAGTGGGTGGAGCGTAAGCTTTTTGATAGAATCAAATTATGTCCTCTTGCTTCAAAGAAATGTTCATATTTCTGTAATCATAGGGGCTACTAAAGACTTGTAAATGACATTCTTTAGGATACACTATTTTTATAGTGGTAGTATTCTTCAGGTTCTGGGTCTTAAATTAGATTTTATAAGACACGCTAAACAAAGTATTTTTTTGCTTGATGTAATGTAGCAAGCAGTTGCTACAGTTTAGACCACACACTTGCAATGCCGACGTTTTAAAGCCGGTATTGCATTTAAAGAAATATCCGGATCTGCTGATTGCGCCCGGGGCGGTTGCTCCTGTCGCCCCAATCTAGATATGCTACTGTAAGTTTGTAATATTAAGGAAACAATTTTTACAGTATCACGGGTCTCGGCAACCACTCAAGTTAACCACATGGCTGAATGTTGTTCGTCCAACTGAGAGCTTTCATATAAGGTCAGCAGTGCTGTATGTGCTACATAGTTGGTTAGATTTTTAGAAAAACGTGACCTTTTATAACAAGATAAAGAATGTATTAAAATTAATATCTCTTTACCTGCGGCTGCAGTTAAATATCAATATAGTTGCCTTTACATTGTGTAAGTTTCAGGATGAAATAGTTTAATCCTTTGTATGTGCTTTGGTTTTGCAATTGTATAAGCAAATATGAATAAGCAGTATTTGATGCCTAGAGGTATCAGTAGGATTAACCGCTGCAGCACCTGAAAGCATCACACTGCCGTAGTGAGTTCATTTTCAGAAATGTATGCTTTAATTTCTCACGAGTAACCGGGAAAAGCCGAAAGGCACAACAACAAGAAGCGATGGTTCTCAAAAAAAAAAAAAAAAAACAAGTGATTGCAAAAGTCCGCAACGTGTGTGTGTGTGTGTGTGTGGGGGGGGGGGGGGGGGGGCGCATCCTTTACATTTTGGGAGAGATCTGTTTTGATGTACCTTTGCGTAGCCGCTTGAGTCGCTGTACACCTTTTTGAAACAGTTAATACAAACTGCACAAGGCAGTCAGTCACAGCATATTTACTTTTACCAAAACTGACATAAGGTTGTTTAATTGATGAATCTCAAAATTTCACATAGGTGATGGTGTGGGTGTTGCAAGTGTGGCCATGACATCCTCTCCAGGATTAGTTGTAAGTGTAGTTATTATGGTTTGTCAGGATAGGGTCTGGCTTCCTAAAATAAAACAAAGCACCAGTAGGAAAACTGCACTACAGCAACTCGCTCTCCCTTTCAAGTTGCAGTTGAACCTGCTCAATAAAATCGATGAAAAAACACAAATGTATTTCCGCTTTTGTTCCCTTAATATTAATACTCTCATTTAACCCTGGTGGCGTATATGCTTGCACATTAATTGGCCTGTTTGCTTGTCTGACTTCTAAAAAATCACCAGCAAAAGGGGTATTTTTAATAAACAGTAACAAAAATGCACATTTTCTGAAGTCACTACGCACAGTTGAATGTTTAGATAGGGTGTTAGTTAAATCTTTGTTTTTAATGGCGAACAAATGCTACTTGTGAATCGTGAGTTTTTTTTATGTGTGCTAAACAAATTGAAAATTGTCCAAAAGGATTTGTGAGCATTTGCACTCTTATGTACCAACAGAAATGGAAAGGAATGGAAAATTTAAAAAATGAGACTTGTTTGGTTTTAATTTTTTATTTAAAAAAAAACTTGACTTGTTAATATTACTACATGCCCTAGTAGGAACTACATTCCTGTAGAAAGAAAATAGTAGCAGTTTAAATATACAGGGTTAAAAAAAATCCTGCCCTTGACTTTTTATTGTATAAAAGATGGGTAAATTTCAGGTAGTGATAGTGCCAGCTAAGCAAAGATTAACTCAGTCGTGCTGCTGTCTGAAATATTTTATTGAAATATTTTGGAGTAAAATGTTTATTTACTTTTTTGCATTGTATTGTATTACTATTGTACATTGTTTTTATAATCTGGGCAGAATGGAGAGTTATGTTGTATAAAAAAATATGTATATAATTTTTTTTCTAGAATAAGAATAACTACTCCATTTTGTCACCATGAATAGCATTTGATGACCTTGGCAGTTTTAGGTCTGAATATGTTTTGGGGAAGTATTTTTAAATGGACATTTTTAATTCTTAGAAACAATATTTGAATTGAAAGAAAAACATCACTATCATTTTAAGCATCTGATGATAGTGAGAGATTGAGCAAAATATGTTTTCTTACTGGGATAAGAGATAAAATAAAAGTTCATTATAATACAACAAACAGTAAAGTAAAATGAGTTAGACTGAACAGAATAAATAAGTACTGCAGCATAATCTTATTGTCAAAGTACATCAGGAGGGCGATCACTTGGAACATAGTCAATCAGTTCCAGAATAATATAATTTACTTTTTAAGCAGATCAAAACATTTAATATGTGCACATCTACATAAAAAAAATCAATATTTATTTAATGTTTTTGTTAAATGGGAGTCCCTCTTCTCAAAATAGAGGTTTATGGTTAGGTTATACGAAGCCTAGGGATTTATGTTAACCTATATTCTTTGTGGGGCAGTTTTGTTTGAATAGCCCCTGCTACACTTGTGCATACCTAACAACTAAGATGCACTGTAAGACAAACAATAACATTAGAAAGTGGAACATAATTGAAGCTTGTTTTCATTTGAGAAGTAGTTTTGACATAGGCAGACAATTGCATGCATTTTTAGAAGACCAGTCACCTGAGGTTGAATGTTTAGCAGGCCTTGAATAAATGGAATGTGTATGGGAATATGTGCAAATATTGATGGGTTCAGCTTGGACCTGCAAAGTTAATGTATAGTACAATCAAGTTTCTGATTATTCTTCAAAAGATTCTGTGGGCATGTATGTAAGCTCATTCTGTTTACAGCTTATTAATTTCAATTTCATTGTCAAGCATTCCGTTTTGTTTGCATATGGGATATGCATATGGGTAGTTTTAAAGGTTGAGGTAGTGGAAGAATTGCTGTACTGTAATTAGCTGGAAACACTGTATGCAATGAGACTGTGAAACTAAAGTCTTTGTTAATTACCCAAGCTCATGCTGAACAGGTACCAATCTCTCCTTTATGGACCAAGTCTTGCGCACTTTTCAGAAGGAATTCTTTAAACACACTAGTTCATTTAATAAGGCTTTATTAGATGTTTACAGTACTTGAATACTGTCTTTATTAACAGTACTGATAAATAATTAGTGTTTAAAGTTATATTCTGATTGTCCTGAACAACATAAACTAACATGGTCTTTATATGACCTGGCTTCTATACTCGGCTCGAGTCTCTGTCATCTTCTCTGAAGTAACAGGTCAAACGAACTTGCTAACCTTAACTGAACTGGTATTCTGAACACAACATATTATATTGCTTAAGTCCGGTAATTTTTCTTATTTAAAGAAGAAGAAGAAGACTTTTCCTAACCTTGGTCTCAGACTTTGTCTCATATGTGCAACATTCCATTAAGGAACATTCTGTAGCTAGCAAGATTGTATCTTTTTCTTGAGAAAAGAACATTCTGTCTGCACACTTTGCCTGCCTTTCCTTTTTAATAAACTGTCTCTCATGCTTGACCAGCAAGGCTATTTTGCTTTCTGCTTAACTGTCTCTTATGCATAAATTTAACACAATTTATTTTACCCTTTTAGCCTGTCTAATAACTACTTTAAAATGGAAGTCCCTAATCTAACAGTTGCCCCAGAGGTCCCTGATGGAAGTCTACCAGCACCTACTTCTGTAATTACTTTACATTTACATTGCTAAGTATTGTATACAGCTTTATGCTACCTGATTTATAATCTGGAAAAAAAAAAAATTGGTAAACCTGCAATTTTAATTTTGACCACTAGGTATCATTTGAGCATTTATGGCCCGTTTGTATTGAAATTTTTTTAACTGTATGATTTGATTTTTATATTACTTAGATTTATAGTCTTTAAGTCTTAAGTTCTAATGTATGAGTGATATTTAAAACCTGTACATTATTTAACCCCCTTTTGGTGGAGGAAGAGGTTTTGCAAAATTTCTGTATACTGTACCATGCTTTTTCTGTAACTGGCACTTTCTGTAACTGAGGCTTTTTAACGTAGGGTTAGTCTGCAGACCTAATACACTTATCCTGAATTTCTTTGCATAGTTTTTTTTTAGCTGAGGATTTTAAACTTCTACTTTATGATAGGCCAAATTTTCTGAAAACCTACACAGCCTAGTAACTAATGGTTGTACTTGATTAGCTGCTTAGCCAATAATTTTGGTACACAGGGCAAAAGTTCCCCTTGTTCTGTTTTGTACACGTACCCCACTGCATTTCTTGGATCTTTACCAGATTTGCCTCAACCGTTGAGCCCATTTGGCTCACCTCTGTTATACCTTTAATCTTAATCTCCTTCCACTGTATCGGATATAAAGGGATCCCCTCCTTGGAGTCTTTTTTTTATTTATATTTTTTTCTGCCGCATATTGTATAGCCTGTCAAGCATGATGGCTATTTTTTGAAGACTAATTGAAATCTGCACCAAAAGATAACTTTGTAAGTGGTCTTGAAGCATAACTACCATATTCTGTGCTAACTTGTCTATACATTTTTATTTAAATTTGCTCTATAATGCAAGTTACTTTAATTTTTATGAATATTTATGAGCTATAATAGTTTATTAAAATCTGTACTTTCTGTATTTTAAGTCTATACCTTTGCATTGTCAGTGTCCTTAATTTGACTAATGTACAATAATTATATAAAGTGCACTGTAATCTGTAAACGTGCACTGTAATTTGTAAACTGACAAATTAAGCCGGCCCTGTTATGCCTTGAGTATACTGAATAACTATTACTACCTATTATTTAAATAACTTTTATTTTAATAAGCCTGTAAAAAAATATTTTTTACTTTACTCTTAACTAATGACTGAATCTGGAAATGAACTATACCTTTATTGAACGGGTGATCTGTAGCACCGTTGATTACCTTCACTGGGGCCTCTCGGCTGGAAAGCTTTCTGAATGCTGTAGTACTTCTGTTGTATAAACGGTCACTTTGAACTTTACAAATCCAGTTTCCAGTGCAGCATATTTTTTTAAGGTTACAAACTACAACTGTCTGTGATTGATTGTCCAGAGTAGCTGCTTTCTGGGTTGCAAGAATTATATATCTTCCTCAAGACTGTAGGCTAGTTTGGGTGCCATTGTAAGAACTGATGATACTGCACTGTACCGTAATTAGCTGGAAACACTGTATGCAATGAGACTGAGAAACAAAAGTCTATCTGTTAATTACCCAAGTTCATGCTGAACAGGTGCCAATCTCTCCTTTATGGACCAAGTCTGGTGCTCTTTTCAGAATGAATTTCTCAAACACTGTAGTTCATTCAATAAGGCTTTATTAGATGTTCACAATATCCAAATACTGTCTTCATTAACAGTACTGATAAACAATTAGTCTTCAAAGTTGCTGCACATTCTATTCCGATTTGTCCTGAGCAACGTAAACTAACATAGTCTTTGTATGACCTGGCTTCTGTACTCAGCTTGTCTGTCATCTCTGAAGTAACAGGTCAGACAAACTTATTAACCTTAACTGAATTGGTATTCTGAACACAACATATTATATTATATTGCTTCAGTCCAGTAATTTTCCTTATTTACTTTTCCTAACCTTGGTCTCAGGCTTTGTCTTGTATGTGCAATATTCCATTAAGGAACATTCTGTAGCTAGCAAGATTGTATTTTCTTGGGAAAAGAACATTCTGTCTGCGCACTTATGCTCCTCTTTCCTTTTTAATAAACTGTCTCTCGTGCTTGACCAGCAAGGTTAACTGTTTTTTATGCATAAATAAAACACAATTTATTTTACCCTTTAGCCTGTCTAATAACTTATTTAAAATGAAAGTCCCTAATCTAACAGGTAGTCTAAGATTTGGAATGTAGAACCCCCCCCCCCCATAATGGAGTTCAAAGTGTAATGTTTTTGTCACACATCTTGACCCTTATCTTCTCTCACATTACATATGTGGACCCTTTAAGTAAAGCTTTATGTTGATACCGGTTCAGTCTTTTGGAGTATCTGATGTGTGAATTGTTGTATTAAGGGTCTATATGGAAATCTCACGGTAATGCATTAAATAATCACAAACCTAACATAAGGAAAATGTTCTGCTCCTCTCCCCAAAATTAACAGTTTGGAGTACATCAGAATTAAGAGTGCGAATGGAGAATGAAAACATAGGTTCATAGGTTTATACTAGGCTATCTGTCCTAAGCCTAGCCCAAATTTTTGTGGCTTACGCCACCCCTTATATGAAAAAATACTGTGCCCATTAGTTTGTTGTGCCTCTGTCCAGCAGTGAGACACAGATGATTCCCAGGGTAAACCTACGATCTCCCATCCACAGGTCAAGATTTCTCTTGAACAGAGCCAGCGAGGTGCTCTGCCTCACATGGACCGGGATTTTATTCCACAGCATAGGGAGTCTCTGATAAATCTATCCCTCCAGCACGTCCTATTTATGTCCGTGCTAAGGTTTAAGTCACTTGCTCTAGTGGTTTTGGTGGATTTGGATTTTTTGAGGTGGAGCATGTCCATTAATTCCGGGTTGGACATGGCCTTGTATGTCAGGCACATGTCACCTCTGAGCAGACAGTATGCGACTGAATAGAACTGGAGTTTCTTCAATCTGGCAGCATATGACAGATTTTGGAGTCCCTTTATCCTTTTGGTGAGGAACTTTTGGGGTCTCTCCAATTGCTGCAGATGTCGGGTGAGATACATCCCGAATGGGGCATTGTACTCTATCATTGGTCTGATAATTGAAGAGTACAGGGGAACAATGACCTCACTAGATCTGGATGTGAATCCCTTCATGATCAGGTGGGCAATGTAGAAGGTCTTTCTAACCACTTTAGCAACGTGAGTGTCAAAAGAAAGGCCACTGTCAACCTGGGTCCCCAGGTCCCTGATAACCTCTTCTGTGCTTAGTGGATTGCCACCTATATGGTAGCTTGGGGTTACCTTGTTTTTCCTGAAGGGTATGACTATACATTTTTTGGCGTTTAACTTCAGGCCATGGCTCTGGCACCAGCTATCTGTTTCCGTGAGTCCCTTCTGAAGGATATCCGTGTCCGATGCACTTTCCACTATGGCGCCCAGTTTGCAGTCGCCTGCAAACTTTGTCAGCCAAAGTCCTCCCATGTTGGCCTGTACTTCTGAGAAGTAGATGCCGAACAATAGGGGGCCAAGGACCGAGCCCTGTGGGACACCACTTGTGACCGGCTTGGAGTCTGACATAGCGCCAGCAACTCTAACCCTGTGGGTTCTGTCCTTAAGCCAGTTTGCAACCCATCTTGTGACATATGGGTTTACATTTAAGCTGGTAAGTTTTTCTACAGTACCCGAGTGGGGTATTGTGTCGAAAGCCTTTGCAAGGTCAAGGTAGGCTGTATGGACTGCCTTTCCCTCCTCAATGGCCTTGGTGACTGTTTCGAAGAAGTCGACCAAGTTCAAAAGGCATGATCTTCCCTTGACGAAGCCAAACTGGGTCGGGTCCAATGTCTGCAAGTCCCCTATATCTTTGTTTATGAGCTCCATTATGATCCTCTCCATAGCTTTGCAGATTAGACTTGTTAAGCTTATGGGGCGGTAATTACCAGGGTCCGTAGAGGCACCGCCTTTGTGGAGTGGGACCACAGTTGCCGTACGCCACTCCTTTGGCACGTATTCTGTGGTAAGGCTGAGATTAAACAGCTGCCTTATGTGCGGGTTTAATTCCTCATTTAGCTCGTGTAGCACACAGCCGGGGACACCATCTGTAATGGAGTTGAACTCTAGCAAGATGGGTAAAACCAAGTGCTTCAAGTTGGATTGCTAGTTATTGTGTGGCCTGCTAGAATTAGATAGAATGTGAAATGCAATATATATTTCAAAGATCTGAAGGCCCTTCATATCTCCTGTTCACTCACAGTTGGTACATCAGATGGGTTTACTGTGCAGTTCTTGTATATAAAAAAAAAAAATAATAGGACTTATTCTGGTTTATGGTGACCTACAGTGTTTTCTGGTTTATGGTGACCTACAGTGTTTGCTGGCACCTAATAGTAATTTAATAATAGTAGCTATGTATTACATTAAGAAGTACAACTATGACCAGGAGGATGTCTGAGCAAAATTCTATCCGGTATGAATACATCACTGATGAGGTTTTTTATGTTCTGAAAGTTTTAACGTTTCTTTCTTGCAAATTTAAAGTGAATTAAAATCTGATCAGGTGCATTGCCATTTGTGCTGTTATTGTATTCCTTTGGCTGTTGTGCAGTTTGATGGATTTTGTTTCCTTGATCCAAATGAGTTGTGATGTATGTTTTGAAGCTGCTTTTGGGTCAGTACATGCATCTAATTTCAGTGTCAGCAGCAACTTCTACAATAAATCACAGCAGCCCTTATTCTGAATCGTAGTGCTTCTCCAGAAGTGCTTGGCAAGTAATAGTATGTTTTTGAAGATTGATGGACTGTTCAGTTATTTATTTTTGTTAGCTTTCAGATCTTGTGAAATGTCCTCCTTTCTCAGCAGGAATGAGCTCTAAGAGATAAGAGGTCAGAGGGTGAAGAAAGACCCACAGAGGATCAAATCACTTTATGCCAGTTGTTTTTAAGTACTCGGCAGTAGTTGGTTGACAGTGATTTTTTTAGGCTGTTTATTGTGAAGTTTGTAATGAGCTCCAAGTCGAGCAGCTAAGCTGCTGAATGATTTGTTTGTCCTAGAAATTTACATATATGCAAGATTACATTTTCTATCTTCTCTACCATGTCTAGCCGAAACATGTAGTGTTTATTTATTTAAATGCAGCTATATCACAAATGGATAGCTGTGAAGATTCAAATGTTTTTTTTTTTTTTACATACAGTCCAATCAGTGAGTTACATACAGTCCAATCAGTGAGTAATTGTAAATTTGTATTAAACTTGTAGCTCTTATAAGAGCAGCTATACAGACAAGATAAAAAGGCAGTAGTACACATGCACATAACATTAAATGGTACAGGGCAAACTGTAGCATAATGTACATAAGTACTTTTCAGAATCATTAATTTTTATAAAGCCGCATTCAGTGGCATTTCAGGGGATATAATAACTTAAGAGCACATATCAAATGATGATCTAAACATTCTAACATGAAAAAAGGGCTGCAAACACACTAGTATTGACTTCCCATACTTTGGAACAAACTATCCATTCATATCAAGCAAAGCTCCTAATTGGCCCTCTTTAAGAAAAATCTTGACGACTGGATTAGAAATGCAAAATTCACCCCAGGGATCACTTTTGTAGCACTGCTTGACAGGGGCACAGGAAAATAATTTTCTTAGGTGGCGAAAGCCATGGAACCTTTTTGGCTAGGCTTATATAGGCCCCAGGGCCGATAGGGACCATCTGACCATTAAGGTTATGCTGAAGTTACAACAGCTAAACTGAAGTGCTGTTGTAGTTAGGGCAAATGCAGCTCAAAGCTTGATTTGCAGTTTTGTGTACCAGAAGCAAAATGAGTGGCGCATCTAGATCTGGCTATCTGGCATGGGTGTAACATGAAGACAAGCGTGACATTTAAGTACTGTACATATGACAAATGATATGAATCAAGACGGAGATGACTGGGGTAGGTGGGAGAGTTCTACTAGGTAGCACCGAAGACTTTTTGACAGAGCCATCATAAAGTACACACACAAGACTGTCGTGGGTAGAATTGGGAGTGCAGTGTTGGGTTGTGCATGATGTCGTCATTCAGTTCTATCCAGTTAGTGGTGGAGGTGATTGCTTGTAACCAAGACGAGTTGTACACTTTACTAAAAAGTGGTTTGAATGTTTTAAAAACTAAGTTCTCATGTTTATACATAAGATGGCATACCCTTATTTTCATGAATCGAGTACATTTGAATGGGTAGCATGAGCAAGCTTCACTCGGGTTGCCTTAGGCAGTGATTGCAAACATTTTTAACTTTGGAATATCTATTTTTATTCCCTTCTGCACGAAAAACAAGTAGTGGAGAGTGTGGCCTTGCTGTGTCAGAAAATCAGAGGTGGTATATGTCTTGTTTATGGCTCTTGACTTTGTCATGTATTTTCAAGTATGAAGTTACCTTAACACTCAGTTTTATTTTGTAAGTGTTCAGAATTCTTTTGGTGGATAACTGCCTCAATCATTCACCCGACCATCTTGCTTTCTGAACTGTAAAATGGAATTGTAGTTTTATAATATTTTACTGATTTTTTTTTTTTTTTTACTAGTGAAACCCACTATGCACAAGGTGTTCTTTTCAGGAAAAATAAGGAGCACTCCCATCTGACTGAATTGCTCAGGGTTGGGCAAATTGAGTTGGAAGGAAGGAAATTTTGTACCCTAGATTACGGAAAGTTCAGAGCCTTGATCCTCTGCATGAACTGCCAGACTTGTATAACTTTTTAATTTTATTAGTATCCTCCGTAATCTGTCTTGTCCGAACTATTCCATTGCTAACAATGCCCCCATGTTGAACATAATTATGTGTAACATAATACACAGCATGTTCCATTGTATTATATGCATTCTGTAAAAAGCATTTGTTTATCTGGTATGTACATGACCATTACAACAAGTCAAGTTACTAGTTCCTGTTTTTTGTGTGTACCCATTACAAGTTGAAACAAAGTTTTGTTTTGGCCCAGAATAACTGAATGACTACATACATCAGGCATGGGTTTAAGGCCTCAAGGCTACAATGCTTTCCACACCTTTAGACCACAGAATGAATGTGTGAAAACCAAAAGGAGGCAGTGTCTCAATCTATATTAGAAATTCGCCTCTTTTCTAGTTAGACCGGACAACTCCATGGAGTTACTCCAGGTCACGGTGGGTAAGACCCCCATTCAGATCCTAACCAGTTATAGCTCCTCTCCATGGATCATGACACCCATGAAGCCTACTTAACCAAACTGAAAACAATCTGAATTTTACCGAACATACTGGTTATGGGGGATTTCAATTATCCCACCATCAAGTGGGAAATCTACTATAACCCACACTTAGCACAAAAGTTCCTTGGCTTTGTGAATTCAAATGCCCTGGCTCAAATTGTCCATACTCCGACTAAGATGAACAAGCATTGTAGATTTGGTCCTCACCAACATATCAAACAGGTGCACTGCTGCAACTCTTGGACCCTCATTAGTTAAAACTGACCACAAATCGGATACCTTCTAACTGACACTAACACCAGAACTCACCGAGTGAAATCTGACTAAAAAACATCAAAGCAAGCTATTCCCTTCTAGGTGAAGGTATAAATGCATTCGAAGAACCACCCCAAGCTGAAAGTGGTAACTATGCCAAAGCTTACATTAATGCCCTGTACGATCACTTGCATAAGTGTATAAACTTGATTGTACCAGATAGAATCAAAGCTAGAGGCCAAAGTAAAGTCAAGTTCCCACAGTGGACTTCTAGCATCAACAAACTCTACAATAAACTCAAAAAGTTGCTGTCCAAGGAAACACAGAAAGACCCAACAATGGAAAAGCACCCTCCTCAGCCTTTACAGGCAAATAAGACAACATGTCAAATCCTCCAAGAGCTCCTTTAAGAGAAACCTAGCAAGTACTGCCAAGGATAACCAGAAGGCCTTTTACAGCTACGTACATAACCTAAAGGGTAAGACCCAAGCATGTGCAGAAATGGTGGCCAACACTGTCACTCACGCACTCACACACTCTGACCCCACCGAGATAGCGAACCTGCTAGCGGATAGGTTTGGTGAAAGTTTCACACCCTTATCCACTCCCAACTTAACCCCCCCATTTTGCATATCTGAAGAACTGGTCTTCAAAAGCCCTGTCCAAGGCAAAGAACACAGTCATACCTGGCTATCTTTTAAATGGGCTAAAACATGAATTAGCATCATCACCAAGTACTCTTTTTTTTTTTTTAATTTCAGTCAAAGCCTAACCACAGGCTTTTCCTGTGGAATGGAGAACCGCTACAGTTATTCCTCTCCACAAAGGTGGCCTAGCAAAAGACCCGGGGAATTACATTCCATGGCCTTACAGATGAGGCTGCTCAGGCTTATGGGTCTGTATTGTTATGGACCTCATAAATAAAGACCTAGTTGACCTCCTCCAAACTCTGGGTCCTACCTAGTTCAGCTTTGTGAGGACCCTGCCTGTTAAATCTGGTGGATTAAGTACTGTGATGAGAGCAAGTCTGAGCACACAGCATACCTCGATTTGGCAAAGGCTTTTGATACAATCCCCCATTCAGGCATTACCAATAAACTTAGCAAAACTGAAACCCCTTTGTTGCAAGATGGGTTGCCAACTGACTCGCAAACCAGACGCCCACTGTCATATTGGGTAACTCCACATCGACCAGCAGACCTGTTACCAGAAGGGTGCCACAGGGGTCAGTGCTGGGCCCCCTACTTTTTGGTATATACTTCTCAGAAATGAAGTTCAGGTCAAAACTAAAGGGTTGTGGCTGAGTTTGCAAACTAGATGCAATCATTAATTCCCCTAATGATGTCACTATACTCTAGGAGGGTCTCTCACAGGACAACAACTGATGTATTAGTTAATCTCAAACTGAATGCAAAGAAATGCATAATCATTCCCTTTGGCACAAACAATGTCCCTTCACACTATAAAATCAACAATAATACCCTAAGTACCCATGAAGTGGAAAGGGACGTGGGATCACAGGTTGACAGCGACCTCAACTTCGACCACCACATGCCTACCATTGTAAGGGAAGATTTCCACATAGCTTACTTTATTAGTAAAGGCATTGCTGCAGCAGCAAAAGAAGTTATAACCCCCTATACTCTGCACTTACCTGGCCCATAATTGAGTCTAACACCCCATTCGGTATGTGCCGTACTAAGCACCTGCTGCAATTTAAGAGACCTTAGAGGTTTCTAACAAAGAAAATCAAAATTCTCTTGCATGTGCCTTACACAGACCGACTAAAGTCCCTGTCACTGTACTTCATATGATATAGACTTCTTAGGGGAGACTTTTATGCCAGGTCTACAGAGCAACCCGAGAACCAAACCTAATGAACTTACTGCATATCCATATATCAAATTGGTCTAGGGCTACCTGTTCCAGGGACTTGAATATGGCCTGCAACTTGCATAGAACATGCTGGAGGGACAGATGTATTTCCAAGTGACTGCCACGCCTTTGGAACAGAGCACCTCTATGATACTGTTAAAGGAGAACATGGATGAGTGGACTGGGCACCGTAAATTCTTGGGGCGATAGCACCCACAACCCTCCTGGATATGGGCAGTCTTCACTAAATGCAGTCTTGGGTATTGACTAGTACTGCTACGGAATTGCATTGGGTTGAAACAGCTAGGCTTAAAATGACCTCTGGGTTGGTAGCCTTGTAATCTTCTATGATCTTGTACCTGAATAAGGTATTTCCTTAAATGTTTGCATGAGACACAGTACAAGTTTAAACATGCTTCTGTTGTACTCTCTCCAGTTTACTCATGCTTGTTTTCTTATAAGGTTTCCATATTGTTATTGCATACTCCAGATTGGATCCAATGTGAGATTTCCAAGATGGATGCACACTGAATAACAGCTTAACTCTAGCTCTCCAAGAGTAAAAACAGAAAGTCATCAGAGAAGGCCAGTAGACTTTGTGTTTATGGGTACATTTCAGTAGCTGGCTAGTAAGTGTACTGCCTGTATGCCGGGAAAAGTGAAATACAGAGCACCTGGAAAAAATCTGCTACAAAAAGTGGGGTAGAAGCACTGATTGGGGAAAGTTCTGCATCTGTTGAACAAAAAGCAATGAAACTTCTAGACATGATTTGCAGTAACCTACAGGAAGATATAAGACAACTCTACACAGACCTGGTTAAAATAAACAAAACATTGCTGAAGTGCATCAACACAAACAACAAAAAGCTGGAAAAAAATTAAGTAGTTTAAAACAGATATTCAGATGAGGTGATGAAGCTGCAAAAATCAGAGGTTGAAATGAAGGCTATCTGAATATAAAATTGTGCAGGAAGAGATGTTTAAAAAAAATTAAATTAAAGGACTGAGCACATGGGGAAACCCTGAGACTTTCAGCTATACCAGAGAAGCTGGAAGGAACAGACTGCATTAGTTTTATGAAAGCACAAATAAGCAACTGGACTGTTATTCCACGGCAGGAGTTGTTCGTTAAAAGGGCACATAATATGTATGCTCCAAACCTGGCTATGAGAAAGTGACCTATACCTTTTAATAGTAAAGATGCAATGCAAGATGCAAGATGGTAGGAACCAGCAGGAGTTGATTCTGACAAAACTGTGGCAGAACGACAAAAGTACTAAAAGTGGGAGACAGCAGTGTGTATTGTGGAGAACGATTACTTACTGTACTCCAGGCAGAAGAGGAATAAATTCCATTCCAGTATTCGGAGAATGTCAAGATGAAGGTGTGAGATTCAAATTGCTGTTTTAAAGGTATTCTTCCCTGGAGGGAAAGAATCATTTTTTGAAAGAGTACAAGCTAAAGAGGAAATACAAAAAGTAAGCTGTGAAACAAATTCCGCTTCTTGTTGTTCTGGTAATAAAGACAAGATGTAACTGTGAAACCTTTTCCACTATTTCAACAGAAAATGGAGAAAAGGAAGGGAGCAAGAGAGTAGACTAGAAAAATCGAGAGTATGTTGGAAATGAAGCGGAGACCGGATATGGTAGATGGAGCTGTACGGTAATAAAATCAGTAACTTAATGTGGGATTACAATGGAATAATTTGTGAAATATGACTAAATATAAAGTCTGGAAATATTTGACTTTCAGAATTTCATGGATTTGTGGGGGATTAAAGTATATGCCCTACTTCATGTTATTAATGTTCAGAAAAATGCTTTGGGAAGGGGAAGAGAGGGAAGAAAGTTAACTAAGTAAAGAAAACGCAAAAATACTATTCATTACATGCTATAAAGTAAAATTATTGTAAGTGTAATGGGGATTGTAAATATAAATGCTGTTTGTTTTTTGTTTGTTTTTTTCCCTTTCTTTCTCCCTTCTCTGTTTAGTTTTAAAATTGTAGGCACTGCAATGTAACAAAAAAAAAAGCCTGGTTAAATGAGTGTGACAAAAGAAAAAGTTAATTTGTTTTTTCTAATTCTTGTATGGGGGGATGACTGGACTGAGGACCTTAGATTGATTCAGTAACGCATTTTAAGAGAAGTCAAGCAAATTAAAAATATTTAATATGAGTCTCTCTTCCTAACAAAGGAATGCTTAGTAGCAATTCTGTGTCTGATACATATCTGATAGAGTAATGAGTTACCTTCTGGAGAGGGGCTGGGGAAAAAAAAAGGAAAAGAGAAACTGGCTAGGAGATGGTGTTCTCTGAAAGCATTCAGGGGTGTTCTGAGCTGGGAGAACTATAAGGATATGACAAAACCATTTAGCACTTGGTAGAAGAACAGGCTGTACCATGTGTCTTAGTTTGGATAGCCTTTCGTTTTGGATAACTCACATCTGTGTGTAGCTGTCAATTTGGATCATTTGTTGCCATTAGGAGGAAAAAACTTCAGTATTTGGAGATGTACATAGTTTTCTGTGCTAATATTAAAATAGGTTTTGGGGGGTATTGGGTTTTTTTGTTTTGAAGGCTTTCAATAAAACAAAGGTTTGTAAGATGTGACTGGCTCAAATGTATATGACAAGAAACATGTATAAAAAGTTCAACCTGCCAAACAGCTTATGCATGTAATGCAAAAGATGGAGTTAGGCATTTAATGCAAATGCTGTTGTACATAAAAGGTGGGAATAATAACGTTTTAGTACAGTGATGCTTTCTGTAACGTCTTTAAATGTCAATGGTCTCACAGATAAATACAATAAGGAAAGAATAGTGAACCATATTAAAAGTGTAGAAGTTATTCAACGGAATATTTGGGACGAAGGAAAAGTGGAGTAATATTAATTGCAAGAGGAGATCCAATAGTGATAGAAGAGGATAAAAAAAGATAATGGCAAATTTGTAGTGCTAAGGGACTACTGGCAAGGGAGGACTGGGAGGATTACACTGACATGCATTTATATTCCACCTCAAACTGCTATAATGGAGCTCAAGAAAATTCTGGGAGAAAATCCTCAGTTTTCAGGAAGGATTACTACTTATAGGTGGGGACTGGAATTTGATTTGCAGCAGTGATGATGTGTCTGGGGGCCCAGAAAGGAAAGTATAACAAGGGAGTGTAGATTCTGAAGAAATTTATGAAAATACTTGTCATGGAAGATGTGCATTCAGTAGCAGGAGTTGAGTGAATTTACATATTATTCCCCAAGATATAAAAACTGAGTTAGGCTAGACAGAATTTACATTTCACATGAACTAAAAATGCTCTGCAGTTTAAAAAAAAAAAGTCTCTAATCCCATTTTAATACAAAGCTATGCTTAAGCACCTACTCCGGATAACTTATGAGTGCCTTCTTGCAACCCCCCCCTTTGCTATCTAACATCTCTATCCTTATTCTTATGTTCTCCACACCATCCTTTCCTTCACAATAATTAGTCTGGCTCAACTCTGCCTCAAGCTTCCAGCAAATTTTCTCTGGTGCTGCGGTAGTGCTGTCGCCTCACAGTAAGACACTGTCCGGTTCGATTCTCAGCTAGTGAGTCTTCTGCTTGGAGACTTGCGTGAATGGGCACACCTTCGTTGAAGGTTGTGCATCAGGGTTGGTAACTCAGCACATAAAAATCAACTACCAATCGTTAGTGGACCGGAGTTCCGCTATGGCGACCCCTAACCGGGAAAAGTCTATTTTCTCTCATCTCTTCCTGATAATATAGTATTACTTACTTATTTACCTGTGTTATTACTTCATAGATGTGAGCATAAAGTTTATGGTAGGTAGACATATCTGTATCCTCTATTATTAGAAATGTGTGTTAACCTTAGTCTACATAGGTAAAATTGATGGATTAAAAATTGTATTATACTGTATCTGTGTTCCTTTTCTGTTGTAATGTTTTAATATTTTGTGCAATTGTCTTGTTGTAAATGTGGAGCTCTTCTCCCTGGGCCCCTTCTCAAAAAGGAACTGTGTGCAGTCGGAGTTTCCCATTAAATAAATGTAAAATAATGTGCATTTAATTGAAGGTCTTTATGCACACCCAATTTCAGATCATGCACCAATAATAACTATAAAATAAACATGGTAATGAAATAAAAATGAGAAACTGGCGCTTTCCCACCTATCTGTTGAAAAGACAGGAATTAAAGGAATGGGTAGTGGAGATTATTTGGAGCTATTCAACAGGATAGAAAATCTAGCTTGAGAGTGGGATAAAATTAAGGTGGAGTTTAAAAATAGGGTGGAAATAAAAAAGGGAGCTATGGTTAAGAAGTAACACAAGAATGATATAGAGGGAGCTATGGTTAAGAAGTAACACAAGAATTATGTAGAGGGACTGACAAATGTTCAAGTATTGCAGAATGGGGGAATCGTACAGAACAAGAGAAGGATCAACTGTAGAATGCTAAGCAGAAAAGGGGGGATTACCTTGATAATGTACATGAGTCTAGAAAGATTGCTGTTAAGCAACTGTTTTTTTGATAACACTAGAGCACAAAAACTCGTGCAACAGAAAGTAGAAAGGGCGGTCACCAAGCTTAGGGAGCCTTCTAACAAGGAAAGTAACGAGATCCTGTAGAGTTATTACAAATATTTTGAAAATATAAAGTCTGTATAAAGCAGAGATATATGGAAATCAAGAAAAGATACAAATGGAAATGATTATGGAATAATTAAATATGCCAAGGTTAAAGGTAGATGAGGCTCAATTACTAATGGTTTGGATATGAGGAGATGAGAAAATTGTGATGCATAGCCAATCTACAGAAAAGTCCCCAGGAATAGATGGTATTCCTGTGGATGTTTGGAAGTTAGGAGGGAAAAAACTGATTAAGATCTGGAAGGTTTTGCTTAACAGTATTTTTAAGAGGAGAAGTACCAACATCGTGGAAGAAAGCAGTGGTGGCTGTAATACCTAAACAGGGTAAAGATCCATCAGATCCTGCTTCACACAGGACCATTTCAATTCTAAACAATGATTATAAAGTGTTCAAGTCTAAAATGGCTAAAAGAATGGCGAAAGTAATGCCAAACTTGATAGATATGGATCAGTATGGTTTTGTGGAGGGGTGGCAGACATCTGACAACATTAACAGAACACTGATGATCCAGAGTGAAGCAGAATGTAAGAAAATACTATTCTTCATGGGTAGTGAAGCAGAGAAAGAATTTGATAGAGTAAGCTGTGACTTTTTGAGCAGGGCAATGGAAACATTTGCATTTCCTGAAAAAATTAAAAGGTTGGTTAGGAGGATGTGATATGAGGGATCAGTGGTGAAAATAAAATGGGTGGGGGCCTTTCTGGTCCTCTTTCCCCTTTTATTTGCATTATATTTTGAACTATTGGCGAAGAAAATAAGGGACTCAGAAATTCCAGGATAATTGGTATGGTAGTCCAGAAAAGCTAGCTCTATTTGCAGGTCATATTATTTTATACCTGACAAAACCAGAAAGAGACATTACAGTGTTGTGGAAAATTCTGTGACAGTTTCAAATCTTTTCGGGATGCAAAATTAATGAAGCTAAAACAAAGGCAATAGCGTAATTTTTGTATCCACATATGAATTGGTTCAGCAATCTCCATACTTATGAGGACATGAAAACATTAAGTATTTAGGAGTATGGATTAAAAATTATTCTGATGCAGCTAAGGATATGTGGGAAGAGAATAAAATGATAATACAAACACTGAGAAAATGGAAGCTTTGTTATTTGGATATGTATAGTAAGATACAAGCAGTGTATGCCGCGGTGGTACGGCGGTAGCGTTGTTACTTCACAGGAAGATGTTCTCCCATTCGATTCTCGGCTTGGCTTGGGAGTGCCTTCTATGTGGAGTCTGCTTGTCCTCCCCGTGGTTGGGTAGCATTCGAAAGACATGCGTGCGTAAATGGGCGTGCCTTCGTTGAAGGTTGGGAGTCGAGCTGGCACCTCGGCGTTTCATAAAAATCTACTGCTAATCAGTGGACCAGAGTTCCGCTGTGGCGGCCCCTTACCGGGAAAAGCCGAAAGACAAACAACAACATAGTAAGATGCAAGCAGTCAAAATGTTTAGTCCCATTAGTCTTGTACAGGTCAGGCATATTTTTATCAATCGGAGAAGTTGTGGACAGCGATTAATAAAGAGCTGAAGGACTTTATCGGAGGAGAAGACTGCAAGAGTCAAGTAGGATATGCTTATTTTACCAGTATAGCAGGGCGGATTGGGATTACCCGATCTGTAGGGGTATTTCAGAGCTACAAAGTTAAGCTTCCTATACATAGCACAAGCAGAAAACTCTAATTCAAAGTTGAAAGGGATGATGGAATGGGGGGGGGGGGCTCAAGAAACTGGGAGAGATTGGGAATTTGGATGCAGGCCTTAAGGAGAGCAATAATCATACAGAAAGTTATTTTCACAAACACCGCATCCAACAAAACAGCCAACAGCATATGAAGTCACTGATCACATTCAAGTATTTTTAGACATATTACATATGTTTTATTGTGTTTATGTATAGAGTTTATGGTGGTTTAGGCGTGTTTTATGAGATGTTGAACTTTTTTCACACAGCAAGCTTTAACTAGGTGGTTATTGCTTTAAATTGTTTTTCGTTGTTAATTGGCTGATGAATGATGTGATGTAGTATATATAACACAGCACCAACTTAAGCAGTGTTGTGGTCTGAAGAAGTGGTGTGTTTCACCATGAAAGCGTTAACCTGAATAAAGTCTCTTGGCCTTTGACATAGAGTTGTGATCAGTGACTTTGCATGCTGTTGGCTGGTTCGTTGGATGCTGTTTGTGAAAATTTGGTTTTCCTTATTTTTTAACAGACCATTTATCCTAGCTGCAACCATATTTGTGTTTGTTGAAATACAGAATATTATATCTCTAAAGTAACTGAAAGTATCCTAAGAACTAAGACAATACTGAAATGGATAAAGGAGATTCTTCTGATAGGGATAACTGCAATTAGGGATATAAACAGTAGGCAAGAGGGGGCTAAAATTTATTGGAGAAAACTGGTAAAGGATCCAAGGTAATGGGAGTAAATAACTAGAGGGGGAAAAACGATAAAATGGGAAGATGCCAAGAAATTATTTGGACTGCAGGTTAGAGATTGCCTTCCCTAACGAGGATTGATATCGGAGTATAGCCAAAGATAAAGAAATGAAAGGCCAGTACTGGTAGAGATTTTAGTAGAGTCTAGAACAGAAGCTGCATTAAAAAAAGAATAAGTAGTGCATATAACATATTGCATGATAAGTATAAGAATCAAAGGAAGTTAGAAAGGATTGGGAAAAAATATTGGATAAGCAATCCACAAAAGAAACAATGGGGAGGATGTATGTTTCCCAAATATGTAACAAAATGTAGAAGTTTTAGGATTTTTGCTTGGAAATGTATACATAGATATTTTTATACCCCAAGTAGACTCCAGAGAATTTTTCCTCTGACAGCAGATGTTGCAAGTGTGGAAAAAGAGGTAAATGGCAACATATTTTCTGGAAGTGTGGTGAGTTGGCGGACTTCAAGGTTTCCTTTTAGGATGCACTGTCAGAGATGCTGACTGGGCAGATTGTTGTGATGAGGGAGGTGATTTTTCTGAGACCTGATACAGAATCGGAACTGTCTAGACACATGGTAAGGCGTTGCTGGGTCTAATTATGGTGGCTGAAGCAATTATTAAAAAATTGAAATAAAAAACTAAACCAGCTATACTAGATGTACTGAATATAGTAGCAGATAAAACAATTGGAACTAAGATCATTAGAAAAGGGTAGGAGTGAACAACATAGGAAAAAATGGAATACATGCAGGGGAGGAATGAGGTTTAAAAGAAAGCAGGAAATAAATGAGCTATAATGTTTGACTGAAAATAAATAAAATAGATTATAAGTGAGGTATAATGTTTGCAACTCTTGAGTGTCGGTATGGTTTGATGTAAAATACTTGCAACTAGGATTGTTAGTGTGGTTTGTTTTCATTTATATAAATGTATAATTTGTTATGTCAGAAATGTTTCTTACTTTAAAAAGGGTCAGGAATTTGATAATTTATGTAATGTTGCATAGATTATATAATTTACAGTAATTTGTAAATGTGAACTTAATACAGTTTGATTCATTTTATATAAATGTAAAATTGTATTTGTCACAAGTGATAATTCAATGAAGGTGTTTTAAAAAAAAAAGAATGCATCTAATGTATCCAACAAACAAGTTATTTCATCATTTCTGATTTCATTTCCTGGACTTTATAAATCTTTTTATACAGCCTGTAGTTATAGAACTGTTATTAACCAAGTGGTTGGCATGACTAGAAAAACTCCAAAATAGGACCTACCTATATACCCAGGTCCATAAAAGAATCTACAGTTTCTCACTGGGTGCTGTATTAAATAATCGCCTTTCCGTGTAATTTTCTCAAGTCTGATATGCTTAGTTTTTGATGTATTAATTAGTATGGTGAGTACACTCAGATACTAGGAAAAAGGCAAGTCAGTTAAGCACTAAAGTGGCACAAGACTCAACCTTAACTAATGTTAAGCATTCCTGCTTAAGTTAAGGTCAGGTCTTTTGCTACGCTGTAAAACCTGCCAGTACTGACCAGCAAATGACAGCAGCAGAATAAAAGATTTGGTTTTGCCCGCTGTCCGTTCTGGCAAGGTGTCCTCTTACAAACTTAGAAAGTAGATAAAATAGGATGCGTGTTCACCTGTATTTTTCTCTAAAGGGTATGAACCTTGAAACTCAAATGGAAATATAGGGAGAATATTGAAAAAAAAGAAGATATGTACCTACCATAACGTTCCATGTTTGTTGTCCTTCATCTTGCCCTCCCTCCTTGCTGGTTGGGGTTCGGAGCCGATCCTCGACTCTTACTCGTCCGATTCACAATAGCGTGAGAGCTTATACTGGCTTGAGGGTAACCCCTATCCCAACATGCCTAGCAGTAGCTACCCAGATCTCATTTGTAATAGCCCACAATAGACAGTCATAGTAAATGCAAATTTTACTAAGCTCTTACACATTAAGGTAGGAAGGAAAGAGGAAAAACAAGGCATGGCTAACTAACTGGTATGTCAACAGGAAACTCGGCCAGTGTAACCAATGAAGGAATTCCTCTCAATCCTCTAGGAAGGGGGAAGAAGGGGGGATGCAAGAAGGAAGGTGAGATGAACAAACATGGAACATTATGGTAGGTATATAACTTTATGTATGTTATCCCATTTCTCCTTCATTCTTGCTGGTTGGGACCGCGTCCCCAGCACCTGGTTCTTGGGTGGCTCACTGGAACAAACCCTTCAGGACCGTGGAACCAAAGGATGCCCTGTTCTGGGAGACCACATCCACTTTGTAATGAGTGATAAAGGTATGAGGATTTGCCCATGTTGCTGCTGCACAGATTGAATCTAAAGGCAGTTTGGCTTGGAAGGCAACAGAGGTAGCTAAGGCCCTGGTCGAGTGTCCTCTGGCCCTCCCTGGAAGCTTCTTTTTACGCAAATCATAAGAGTAACTGATTGTGTGTGACGGCCACTTTGATAAGGTCACTCTTGAAACTGGAGAACCTTGTTTATTGTCAGCAAAGGATACAAACAATTGATCAGATTTTCTAAGGTCTTTGGTCCTGTGTAAATAAAAACGTAATTGTCTATGAACATCCAATTGGTGGAGTCTGTACTCTGCCTTGTTGCCATAATTGGGGAATAATACAGGAAGCTCAATGGACTAATTTTTAAATTATACTCTGAACATCTATTTGGCAAGAAGGAATGATTGGTTCAGACTCTATCTTTGTGAAAAATGAGATATGGCGGGCGACTAGATAAAGCGTGTAATTCAGAAACCTGTCTAGGTGAGGTGATGGCAACCAAGAAAAGGGTTTTCGAAGATAGAAATTTCAAGGGGCAAGATGCTGCAGGTTCAAAGGGTGGAAGAACCAGAGAAGCTAAAATAAGAAGTTATGTTCTTACCATAACGTTCCATGTGAATTGTTCATCTCGCCTTTGTTCTTACACATGGGTTTGGAGCCAATCCTATGCTCCGAGTCGGCCGCATCAACAGCTCTGCATCTTCGAGAAAGCTCGTGGCACAGTAATATCCCATGATTCTCAGGTGCTAACCCTCAGATCTAGTTTGCTATACCAGAAGAATCCCTTTAGAACTGTGTCTTAAAACACTTATAAACAGATACTACACACTGTCTGGAACCCTGCCCTCAAATAGAGGAGAAAAGATGCCATTACTAATGTACAAGAATAAGCTGAATGCTAACAATATCTAGAAAAGACTGAAAAGGAATTCAGTTGAACCCATTCTCCCAGACCGCAGGACGGGGGATGGAGGGGGGGGAATGTAAGAACAAAGGCGAGATGAACAATTCACATGGAATGTTATGGTAAGAACATAACTTCTTAATGTGAAATTGTTCAATCTCGCGGTTTGTTCTTACACACGGGTAGCGTCCCTAGCTCCTTTTTCCTGGGTGGCTCAAGGGAGAACATTCCTGAGTACAGTGGAACCAAACGTCACCCTGTCCCTGGAGCTTTTGTCTAGTTTATAGTGAGCGATAAAAGTATGTGGTTTTGCCTAAGTTGCTGTTGCACAAATGGTATCTAAAGGCAAACGAAAGGTATGGGCTGAAGAGGTAGCGATCGCCCTTGTAGAATGAGCTCTGGGTTTGAAAGGGAGTTGCTGTTTCAATTCAACATATACAAAATTTATGCAATCTGAAAGCCATTTGGATAAGGTAACCTTCGTTACTGCCTGTCCTTTCCTTTGGTCAGCATATGAGACAAATAGTTGGTCTGACTTTCTGTATTCTTTTGTCCTATAAGTAAAATCTCAGTTGCCTGTGAACGTCTAATTTGTGCAATGTGTATTCTAACTTATTGGAATGTTTTTTGAAGAAGGTAGGTAGTTCGATAGACTGACTGATGTTTTGAATCGAACAAACCTTCGGAAGGATGGACGGATTGGTGCGCAAGGTTACTCTATCTGGATGAGAAATCATGTACGGGGGTTGGATAGATAGAGCCTGCAACTCTGAAACTCTCCTGGCGGAAGTGATGGCAACCAGAAAAAGTGTTTTCCACGAAAGAAATTTTAACGTAGTTGTGGCTGCTGGTTCAAATGGGGGCAACATGAGTTGTGACAGCATGAGATTAAGATTCCAAGGGGCTACTGGATTACGAAAGGGGGGACGGAGGTGAAAGGTACCTTTCATGAAGGCTTTACAAAGCGTGTGGGACACGAGAACCATCTTCGCGGCCAATATGAAAATTGGATATAGCCGCCAGTTGAACCCTTATCGTGGACGTTGATTCACCTTCTTGAAAAAGTGTGGTAAGAAAATGTAGTATCTTGTGTGTACTGGAGCCCCGAATGGATATATACCTTGTTTGGAGGTCCAGTGCGCAAAATGATTCCATTTGCTGTTGTACAATTTCCTTGTAGATGGTTTGTGAGAAGATAGTCATTTGTTGTACTGCAGGGGATAGTAACTCCGACCTGGCCAAAGATGGGAAGCGGAGCAGCCAAGCTGTCAGTTTGAGGGAATTGAGGAAGGTGTGAGGAACTCCCGACGAATGTGTCAACAGGTCTGGCTCCGGGTCCAGCATCCATGGTTCCTCCACTTGATGAGATTGAAGGAAGGGAAACCAGATTTGTCGAGGCCAGAATGGGGCTATCAGTATTATGGTCCTGTCCAGATGTTTGGCTTTCTGCAAGAATCTGGGAATTAGTGGAACAGGAGAAAAAGCGTAAAGGAGATCCGAGGGCCAATCGTGTACCAGTGCGTCCCTGGGGAGACACCCTGGAGGGGGTAACGGGGCAAAGTAGCTTCTGCATTTGGCATTCTATGGGGATGCAAACAGGTCGCAGCAAGGCTGGTCCCATCTGCAGAAGATCTCTTCCGCCACTCGAGGTTTGAGGGACCACTCGTGAGGGAACAGGATGGCTCTGCTCAGCCTGTCCGCGATTATGTTGGAAGTCCCCAGGATGTGCGTTGCTATCAGAAAGCGTCCAGTGGACTTTGCCCGTTGCCAAATTCTGATGGCCTCTCTGCATAACAGGTAAGATCTGGTTCCCCCTTGCTTGTTTATGTACCAGACCACTGACATGTCTGTCTGAACTGTCACTGTTCCCTGAGGTAAGGACTTGTGAAAGTGTTGCAACGCTAGAAACACTGCCCTCGGCTCTAGAACATTGATGTGCAGGTTGTACTCCAAGTTGGACCATTGACCTTGGACTGTTTGTCCCTGAAAAAATCCCCCCCACCCCCCCCACCCTATCAGGGAAGCGTCCGTGGTTAGAGTTGCTACCGGACTGGGAAACACAAACGGTCGTCCTAGTGTTAGATCTTGACTGTGTATCCACCACAAGAGATCCTTCTTGCAAAAATTCGTGATCAAGATTTCATGAGATAGTGGAAGTTGTCGATATGACCACTGGGCGAATAGCATCCATTGAAGAATCCTCATATGCATCCTGCCTAAGGGAACTACAATAAGGGAGGCTGCCATCAAGCCTAGTACTCTTAATATTTGTCGTGCAGGGACTCTCTTGCTCTGGAGTAGGACCGAAATTTGATGTCTGAGGTCTGACACTCGGTGGGGGGAGAGTAACTCGAGCCAGGGAGGTGTCTAGCTGTGCTCCTATAAATAAGATACGCTGTGACGGCGATAAGACAGACTTTCCAAAATTCACCGTTATGCCTAGTGAGGAGCAGAGACTGATGGTGTAATCCCTGGCTTGTAGAAGACGATACTCGGTGGTGGCGGATAGGAGCCAGTCGTCTAGATAAGGAAACACCCGGAATCCCCTTAGTCTCAAGTGAGACGCTACTACTGCCATGCATTTGGTGAACACCCTGGAGGCTGAGGTGAGACCAAAGGGCAGTGCGCGAAACTGGAAATGACTGGCTCCCAGCCAGAAGCGCAGATGTTGGACGCCCTGGCCATCTTTTTATGGTAGTCCGCATCTTTGAGATCTATAGAGCACATCCAGTTGCCCTTCTGCAGAAAGGGAAGGATTGACTGTAGCGTGACCATCCGGAACTTTTCCTTTTTCACGAAGGCATTTAATTTGCTGAGGTCCAAAATTGGCCTCCAGTCCCCTGTTTTCTTTGGAACTAAAAAGAACCTTGAGTAAGTTCCGGATCCTGTTTGGTCCGCCGGGACTGGTTGGATGACTCTGTTTTCGAGCAACCTTCCTATCTCTACGGTTGCCTGGTCTCGCAGACTGGGTGGAACGTCTGGGAGCTTTTTGGAGTTGGGTGGCATTCTGATGAACGGAATGTTGTAGCCTCTGGTAACTATGCTTTTTACCCAGGAATCTGATGTAAGATTTAGCCAGGCCTCTGGGTATAAAGCCAAGCGACCCCCGACTGCCTCCAGAGTAGGACAGTCGGGCCTACACTCAGGAGTGCTAGAAGGGCTTCCCAGGGAAAGTCTCTCTGTCGCCCTGATTTTGCGGACCCCCTCTGCCGGCTGGGCGGCATCTTCCGTTTCTTCCCCCTCCTCTGCCTCTGGAGGGGGCCTCACTTTGGGTGGGCTGAAGGGATCCCTGAGTCTTTCGGAACCACATTTTTCTGCCTCATTGCCCTTTAGGGTAGGGTCTAGATGGGATGGAAAAACGGACCCCTACGGCAGACAGGGTCTTCCCTTCTTGTTCACACCTCGTGAGAGTCTCCTTTACTTTGGGCCCAAACAAGGAGGCACTATCAAAGGGGGCGTTGGCAAAGGAAGACTTAAAGGCTTCCGCAAAGGAGTATAAGCGCAACCAGGATTGCCTCCTTAGGGCGATTGCTGAAGCTGCCGCTCTACTCGACCCTTTGGCTGCGTATGAAATCAGCCTCATGGACGAGTTCACTATGGAGTTTAGGGTGTTAAGCAGCGCTGTCACTTTCTCGGCGACAGCAGCATCTGTGTTTCCCTGGAGAGTAACTCCCAGTTCCTTAATGAGATCTCTCTGTAAACGCGTGAAATGCGTAAGGTAGTTGAGCGATCGGATGGAAAAAGTAGCAGAACTAAATATGCGCTTCCCATATCTGTCCATCGTCCTAGAATCCTTATTAGGAGGAGGACAGAGGAAGATGATTCAGACATCTCCTTCTTAGTGGCCGCCACCACCATAGTATCCACGGGAACCCCTTTTTTAAGATAAGATTTGTCCTGGGGGGCCGTTATGTATTTATTTGGCTTGCGAGGGACTGGTTCCACTGTATCAGGCGTTTCCCAAGCCCTCCGGGCTATTAGATCCATGAGATCGTCAAATGGCGAGATCACCCAGGAGGTAGAAGGTTGAGTCCCAAATGCCTTCAGCAAGACCGATTCATCCACAGAAGGGGTAAGGGTTTGCCAGTCTCCCGTTTGTTTCAGGATTTCCAAAATGTCTGCAAACGAGACATCCTCAGAGGGGGACCCTTCTGTTTCATCTAAGTCGGTGTCAGATGTGAGAGATTCCTGGGGAGAATCAATGTGCCTCCTCTTGCACAATCGTTTCCTCGGAACATCCTCAGCGGGAGCTTCTGGGGATGCATCTGAGGAACCAGAGTCGCCCTGTGGGGACTTCTGAGGCATTGGGTCTCGACCCTTGGTAGGGGCCGAAGGCACAGAAGCAGAACGCGGACCTTTTGGGGAAGGAGAAGAAGATACTGATGATGTATGTGTCTGATCAGACAAGACCTTCCTCATGATGTCAAAGGCACCGGTGCCCTGACCCGAAGATCCGACCCGATCTGAAGAAGGTGGTTGTTTCTCCGGAATTGGAACCACGGGCTCCGACACAGAGGACAGATCCGAACTGATCTGAGCCGAGGCACCGAGGGAAGAGTCTGAACAGATATCTCGGTTCGACTGTCCCCCCCCCCCCCCCGGAACTCCCTAGGAAAGATCTTCGGCTCCGAGACTCTCTGGCTGGTTCCGAAGGAGTCGAGGTCAACGGAGCTGATAGTGCTACTGGAGGCTTCGGCACCGAGAGCTCTACAATCATCGGTTCTTCGATTCCTAGCTCCGATGACTCGACGGGTCTCAGAGGAGGAAGTGTTGAGGGAACAGGAATAGTCTCGAGTTTCGAAACCAGCTGGGACGAAACCTCTATTAGTTTGGACAGAGCCGAGTTCTCCATAAGCTTCTGTACCACTCGGTCCACATCGGAGCCTGAAAGCGGCCTCGAAGAATGGGTTGAAGGGATTGAAGCAGTCACCGAGTGAAGGATAGAAGGCGGTGGTACCTCTGACACCTGCTCCAAGACCTGAGTCTCGGTCACAGATAAACGCTCGACACCAGGCACAGAGGTCGTAGGAGCCGGCGTCCGAATCTGAAAAGAGGTGCTCGGAGCCGATGACTTGGGCTCCGACACTCTTTAAGACTTCGACCCCTTCGAAGACTTGGATACCTGTTCAGCCTTGTCCAGGGCCTCTTGAAAATCGGGTTTAAGCAACCCTCTGTCAACCAACTTCCTGCGTCTTTCCAGCATGACCCTCCCACTAAAGGAATGACAAATGGAACAGTCTTCCTGCAAGTGGAGAGGGCCAAGACAGTAGACGCAGGATGAGTGGTTATCAGTAATGGACATCTTTTAAAGCCTGATTTGGCTTTATCTGACATTTTGAATATATATATATATATATATATATATATATATATATCTATATAGAAAAAGTCCAAAAAACACAGCACACTTGAGAAACACACTATATAAATCTAAGTGCAACAATTTAAAAAGTCTAGAATAATTATAATAAACCAACAGTTTAATTCTGACCTAATATATAGAAAATCCAAAACACACAGCACACTATAATAATAATAATAATATATATATATTGAAGAGAAAAGAGAGTTAAGGCAAAAATTTTTAAAGTACTGTCAATCCTGACAGAAAAAAACCCACAGGCCTTAACTAGAAAAAAATTAAACTAACTAATCTAGTCTAAATACAGTCACAAGCAACACCCCTATACTATATTATTTATTTTAAACACTAAGAAATAACTATAAGTCTATAAAAAGAAATATATATAGAGAATACAGAAAAAATATACTGGCCCGAGCCTCTCGTATGCGATCTGCTGCTAGCGGCAAACTAGATCTGAGGGTTAGCACCTGAGGGTTAGCACCTGAGGATCATGGGATATTACTGTGCCTCGAGCTTTCTCGAAGATGCGGAGCTGGTGATGCGGCCGACTTGGAGCCGAGGATCGGCTCCGAACCCGTGTGTAAGAACAAATGGCGAGATTGAACAATTTCACATCCAAGTTTAGGTCCTGGGGGTTCTCTTACCTGGGCTGTAAAAGAGTTGTACCTTGTAAGAATGCTCTGGACAGCTTATGTGACATGATGTTGGAGCCCAACTCATACATGAAAATTGGAGATTGCAGCTAGTTGGACCCTAATAGTAGCTGCAGCTGACCCTCGTTTGAAGGTTTCAACCAGGAAATCAAGAATCTTGTGAACAGGAGCAGTGGCGGGATCAATAATATTACTCTTCGCCCAATAAGAGAACCTCTTAAATTTACTAGTGTAAATCTTCCTGGTAGTGGGCTTGTGTGAGGACACTAGGATGTGTTGTACTGCCGGGGAAATGTTGGGGAGCATGGCTAAGACTGGAAGTGGAGAAACCAAGTTAGTCATCTTGAGAGTTTGGAGGGAAGGATGGAGCCCACCCGACTGATGCATCAAGAGGTCCGGAACTGCGTCCAGTAATCCAAGGCTCCACTTGAAGATGATGGAGAAATGGCAACCATGTCTGAAAATGCCAGTATGGAGCAATGAGGATGAGTTTGTAACCCAGTGACTTTGCTTTTTGAAGTAACTTTAGGATTAGAGGGAACGGTGGAAAGGCATAAAGGAGTCCCAGAGGCCAGTCGTGAAGAAGTGCATCCCTGGGTGACTGCCCTGGTGTGGGAACTAGAGCGAAGTAGCTGCTGCATTTGTTGTTGAGGGGAGTGGCAAAAAGATCGCAGCATGGCTGGCCCCATTTGCGAAAAATCAAGTCTGCAACTTCTTGTTTCAGGGACCACTCGTGAGGCATGAGGGGGTAGCCCTGCTGAGCCTGTTCACTATCACATTGGATTTCCCAGAAATGTGCATGGCAATCAGAAAACATTGGGAAGACAAAACCCATTGCCATACTCTAAGGGCCTCCCGACACAAGGGATAAGATCTGGTCCCACCCTGCTTGTTGATGTACCATACCACTGACATATATTGTCTGAATTGCAATGGTCCTGGTAGGTGGGTAGTCTTGAAGTGCTTGTAATGCCAGAAGCCCTGCTCTCATCTCTAGAACATCGATGTGCAAATGGTACTCATGAGCTTGCCACATTCCTTGGACAGTCTGTCCCAGATAATGCCCCCCCCCCACCATATCTGGGAGGCATCCGTGGTCACTGTGGCTACTGGATGGGGGTCTAGAAAGGGTCTGTCCAGGGTTACCTGGGGGGAGACAAGCCACCATACTAAGACCTTTTTGCAAGATTCCATGATCAAGATCATGTGTGACACTGGTAAATCCTGGAAAGACCACTGAGCGAAAAGAAGCCACTGCAGAATCCTAATATGGAAGCGAGCCATAGGAACTAGTGTAATAGCTGTGGCCATTGAGCCGAAAACTTGTAATATTTCTCTTGCCTGAACTCTCGTATTTTTTATGAGAAACAAAACTTGCTGACGAATGGTTGACACCCTGTCTTGAGGCAGCTTTGCTCTCATGCATCTTGTATCTAAGTCTGCCCCTATGAAGGTAATAGACTGACAAGGCAGACTTTTCATAGTTTACGGTGATGCTTAGCTGGGAACAAGTTTGAATTGTGTAGTCCCGTGCTTTGATTAGTTGATGCTCGGTGGTAGCAGTGAGGAGCCAGTCGTCTAGATATGGAAACGCCTGGAATTTTAGACTCCTCAGGTGAGCCGTGACCATTGCCATACACTTGAACCCCTCTGTGTGGGGGCTGTGGTGAGACCAAAGGGCAGAGCTCTGAACTGATAATGACTTGCTCCCAGCCAGAAGTGTGGGAATCTCCTGGATTGTCTACCCATTTTTATGTGGTAGTACTCATCCTGATGATCGATGGAGCACATCCAATTGTCCTGACCCAAGAAGGGAGGAATGGACTGCAGTTTTACCATCCGGAACTTCGTCTTTTTTACCGATTTGTTTAGCTTGCTGCGATTCAAAATGGGTCTCCAGTCCCCCTGTCTTTTTTGGAACTAAAAAGAACCTAGAGTAAGTTCCGGATTCGATTTGGTCTGCGGGGACTTCTTGGATGGCTCTCTCTTTCTAGCAATCTTTGTACCTCTAGGATTGCTTGATCCCAAAGACTGGGTGGAACATCTGGGATAGAACATTTTTCTCTTGAGGGGGGTAACTGGGAAAAGGGAATTTTGTAACCCCTGGATATTACTGACTGTACCCATGCTGCTTTCATGATAGTTTGTCAGGCTGCTGGGTACAATGATAGTTTGCCCCCGACTACCTCCAGAGGCGGACAGTCTGGTCTCCTTTCAGGAGTGCTGGAAGGGTCTAGCAGAGAATGTATCTCTCTTGCCCTGCTGTTGCAGACCCCCTCTACTGTGAGGTTGGTGTCTTACGTTGTTCCCCCTCTTTCCCTCAGGGAAAATTCTCCACGTGTGTCAGGTGAAGCTCCCTGGGATTTTCGAAACCACATCTTTCCACTCTTCTGACCTTTTTAGGATAGGGTCTAGATGGAGTGGAAAAATGGACTCCTGCAGCAGAGAGTGTCTTGCCATCCTGTTCACACCTGGTGAAAGTCTTTTACCTGAGACCCAAACAAGAACGAGCCATCAAAGGGGGGTATTGGTAAAGGAAGACTTGAAAGGTTCCACAAACTGATAAAGGCGCATCCAGGAGTGTCTTCGCAAAGCAACTCTGGTACCTGCTGCCCTACTCGCTCCATTTGCCGTATAAGAAATCAGCCAGATGGAGGAGTTGACCACTGAAGTCAAGGTCGCAAGCTGTAAAGCCACCCTTTTCGCAACTCCCTCAGCTGTAGGATCCTGCAGGGTATCTCCTAACTCCTTTAGGAGATCCCTCTGAAGTCATGTGAAGTGTAACAAGTAATTCAGTGACCTGAGAGTGAAGGTCGCTGAAGAGAACATACACTTCCCATACCTGTCCATCGTACGAGACTCCTTGTTCGGCAGATGAACAGATGAAGAAATTTCCCAAGTTCCTTCTTAGTGGCTGCTGCCACCACCATAGCATCAACAGGAATCCCTTTGGAAAGGAAGGATTTGTCCTCTGGTGCAGTGATAAATTTATTTGGTCTCAGCGGAACTGGTTCCCTTTTGACTCGCTACAGACAAAAGTGGGTCAAAAGGTGGAGACACGCAAGAGGTGGAGGGTCAGGAACCAAATGCGTCCAGGTAGACAGACTAATCCTCAGAAGGGGCTAGGGACTTCCAGCCACCCCTTTGTCTAAGGATTTCCAAGATGTCTGAAAAAGAGACTTCAGAGGGGGGACCGTGGGGACTCTTCCGATTCATCCAAGTCTGTGTCTGAAGTGATGGACTCGGGAGTCCAGATGCTTCCTCTTACATTTTTTCTTCCGAGGGACCACCTCAGAATGTTCGGGGGAGGTTTCGGAAGAAGTGGGGTCACCCAGTGGGGCATCCTGAGGCATAGGTTCCCTGCACTTGGAGGCAGGAGGGTCAGACAGGAGCCGAGGGTGGAGCGGTCTCAGGAGACAGCATGCTCCTCATCACCTCGAAGGTGCCATGGTCCTGAGTCGAAGGAGCCTCCAGCTCCAAAGAACCCGGATATCTTCTGTGAACTGAGAGCGACTGCTCCAAGGCTGATGGAGCCGAGCTCACCTGCGCTGAAGCTCTGAGAGGGAGAGCAGGGTCGGACAGGGATCCAATGTCACCCCCCCCCCCCTCTGATCCAGCGAGAGCGCTTCGGAGCCCAGATCCCTCGATGGTCTGAGACATCGAAGAGATCGGAGCGGGTGTCTGACCCGATAAGAGAAGTAACTGGAGCCAACGGTTCTACCACCACAGCCTCCATGCACTCCGGCTCTGAGCTCAAGAGAGTCGGAGGAGGAACCGATGGAGAAGCTGGATGGGCCGAAGGAACCAATTCCTTATGGCTGGGTTCATTAGTAATTTTGCAAGTGCCTGTGACTTGAGGAGCCTATTGGCCACTCTCTCCACATCATGATCCGAAAGCCCGGAGGACAGAGGAGTGAAAAGGGGACTGGTGACTGCCCGCCCCAGATTGCAGCAAAAAAGATTGTGGAGCAGAGCACATTGGCTCCAAAGGAGGAGACCCGGTTCTTTTATGGGCCAGGATTGGCTCCGAAGACACTGATGGAGCTGCCGGAGACCTAGCTTTTTTTGGAGCCAACACTGGGAACTAACAGAGCTGAGGGTTTGACCATGGATTTTGATTGTTCCAAGCTTGGAACCGATGAGGATGACTTGGGGGAGTTTTCAGACAGTTTGGCTGGCTGAGGACCCTGAGACGAAGGATCTTGAGGGTTCATCAGAAGGCCACGTAAAATTAACTTGTTCTTTCTCTCCTGCGGGACTCTGGAACTGAGTTCATGACCGAGCAAGAGTCCTGCAGGTGAACAGCCCCCTACACAATATACACAACTCATGTGCCTGTCCATAAGGGACATTTTGTGGCAACACAAGTCGCATTTTTTGAAGCCAGAGGGTTTAGACTCTGGACATAGCTGGATAACTGATGTAACAAAATGAAAAAACAAGGCTGTAACAGCTAGTGACACACAACAACTACACTACCAACAAGGCTGTAACGGCTAGCAGCAAACAATCATATATATATATATATATATATATATATATATATATATATATATATATATATAATTTTTGTTTTTATAAAGAAAAAAGAAGAAAAAAGGGGGGAGATCCTCTTAGTAAAACAGTGACTCCCCCAATTGGAGAGTCTCTTACTTAAATGGCTACTCAAAAAGGGTGGTGAAGAACCCTTTAATTTAAATGGGCTCAAAAGGGAAAGCAAGGCCTGAGGGGAAAAAAGCGACGGCCAAGAACAACCAACAGCAGAAGAAGGTCATTAGACTAAAGGGATAAATATACAAGGTAATTAAGATAGTAAAATCCTGGAAAAGATGACAATATAAATGACAAAACACTAACTACTTAGCCTGAGCCAGTAGTTGCAATCTGGACGCTGCAAGTGGCAAACGAGATCTGGTAACTTCCTCTAGGCATGTTGGGATAGTGGTTGGCTTTGAGCCAATATAAGCTCTCGGGCTATAGTAAATTGGCAGAGTCGGAGCAAACCAGCAAGAACGAAGGCAAGATGGGACAACATAACATTCAATTTTTTGTTTTAGAGTGGAAAAGATAGACGGTTAGATCTGTGAAGAGGGTGGTTTGTCACACGTCAGCTGCTCCCTCCAAGAATATTGGTATGCATTATGAAAGACTTCATATTTAAAAAAAAAAAAAGTTACTGTAATTATTTCTAGTAAGTCATTTTCTGAGAACTGACTGCCTTAAATCTTTTTATACTGCAAAAAGGCTTTCTCCCCTTTTTTGTTTTTATCTGTACCATCATCCATTTTGTTCATATTTAATTCAGATAGCTGTCAATGTGGAAATGTGAAAGACTTTCCAAGCCTTATCATTGCAGAATTAGAGAGAATAAGCAGTTACGGAATAGATTATGGTTTCTGATTCTGATGCTGCAAACAAATATTGACCTTTCCACGTTAAAAATGTTTGTATGAGGCTGCATTTCAAATCTCTGTCTGTGAGCAGTATATGAAGGCATGTTTTATTATGACAGTTCTGATGTGCATTTCTTGTCTTTTTTTTTTTTTTTCAGCTACATCTGTATTTTCTTCCCCTCTGCAAGCTGAGGTTTAGGATTTATTTGTAATTGCACATGCTCATTATACACAACTGCACCATGCAGCCATGTGTAATTTGTTATTGTGCCCTACAAACTGTGCAACTTAGTAAATTTGTATTTCACAAGACATGTCCTGTAACTTGTACAAGCTAGCTCTGGGAAGATAGTTTTCCTGGTCACCCACGTAAATGGAGATGAAACCCCACCGTGATGTTTAGTAGTTTCATCTTTCAGTAATTTCATTTATTTTTGAGGACTGTGATACATTTATTTTGACTTGGAAATATGTGTCATATTTATTATGAACTGTTTTTTTTTTCTTCCTAAGAAGTACATACCAAAGTGGCAAGAGGTGTATACATTCTCTTCAGTCTTTTGTGAGTACTTTTTCAAGGCCCAGGATTCTGTCTGGTGTTAAAACCACACATTTAGAAAGAATGAGTTTTGGTCTTCAGTAGTTCTTTGCAACTTTAACTGCCTGCTTTTTCCATAACATAAAAACTAACAACATTAGTATGTAACAATTAGGATAAACTTCTCTGGAAAGATGGAAAAGTTAAATTGGATTTGGCATTGTGAGATGAGAAATGGTGTGTTGCAATGCAAAGGACAGACTACAGTAGTTTTTGTGTTGGGAGAAGTGTGTCTCTTTTTTCGAGGATGGCATATATATAGAAAATACTGTGTGCTTATACTAGGATGTGTTAGGTGCTTTTGACAGGAGGTAGGAGAAATGAGGACTACCGTGCAAATGACTTCTTTCATATTTTTGTGTTTTTTTTAAACTGTAATGCAGCGTAATGTTTTACATTTGTTTTTTTGATACCTGAGACAGTTGCTGGCAGTAATCTTAGTGAAATTCTAACAAAAAAGTTGTAATTATATACATGTCAGTTTGCATGACTGGTGAGTGACAGGGGTGAGTGAAACAGGACCTTGAGGTGTATTTTTCTTGTTTAAAGTGCTTCCAAACTACTGCAATGTCTAGCCACTGTGGGACAGAAGAAAAATCTGACCTCACACCTTTATTGACCCAACCATGCCCTTACTGGCCAGAATGAAGTTCAGGTTGCAGTGGCAAGCATTCCATTGGAACAGAGATTTCTCCACTTTTTGCCCTGCTGTATGAGACCACTTTTGTTTTTACAACAGTACAGACGTTCTAATCAGAGCTTGATGATTTTTTTTTTGGGGGGGGGGTATATATTCTGTGAGGATTGCATTTTTCCAAGCCGTGATTGCAAAGAATGCCTTCCAGGTGCAAAAGGCTGTAGTACTATGTCATTATTTCAGATTCCAGAAGGGAGCAAACATGTTTAATTTATGTAGAACAAAGTATCTATTCTTTCAGACATACATAATTTGGATAGCAGCAGAGACCTTAGCCTGAAGGCTAGAATTATGATGCCTATGTGTTATGAAGGATGCTGATAGAAGATTTAGGCATTAGAAGCTCACAATTTCTGTTCACCCTTGTATTTATTATGTTTCGATAAAAATTAAATCATCTTGATTTATGAAGAGAATACATGCAATGGGATAATGCTGTTCACCAAGTACATGCAGCATTCTGATATTTTGGAACCTCAGTTTCTGAGTTTTTGGGACCAGATTAGCTAACCCACAAAGGACAGTTTGGTATAATAATTTGAAAATGTGTCTGACATTGAGCAGTAAAGCCACTGTATGCTCACTTGAGGCGAAAAGCCTATGACTGTTTGTAGTGTTTTTAATCTCCTGTTTTACTGGTGAGGTAACAAAATAAGAATGTAAGCAAACATTATCCAGGTATAAAAACTAGACCAGGACCACTGAGGCATGCTTGATAAAGCAAGAAGCTCAGTTCTAAAAACAATTACATTTTTTGGGTTTGTTTGTTAATATCCCATAACTTGTTCCAGAAAACTAAGTATTTCTTACCTGTGTGTTACCGAATCTGGAAGTTCATTTGACAAAATAGTAGTCATTGGTTCACTGTTCTACATTTTTTACATTCAAGTTGTGTGTGTGTGTGTGTGTGTGTTTTTTTTTTAACAAAGCTTGAAAATTAAGCAAAATATGAAAAACAGAATTTTTTTTTTTTTGGGGGGGGGGGGCAAACGTCTCCATAAATAATGGGAGAAGGTCTAATATTCATAATTTTGAAATTACCAGGTCAGTCTTGCCTTTTATGAATGCCTGCTGGTTTACATAATCTGCTGAACATTCCTTGCCCAATGCTGAACTAACATTACTGGCATAGGGGCAACTGGCTTGCCCTGCTCTATTGATGCAAATACATCTCTTCTGTAATTTTTGTACTGCCTAAGCCTGGACTCCTTTCTCGTACTAGTCTTACTTAAACAGGGGAACTATGAGGCTCTGATTTCTACTGCATATCTACTTCTATTAAGGCTTTCAAGCACTAGTGAAAGGGTAGTAAGTATATTCCCTGGTGGAATGGGTTTATGGTAATCTTTCTATCAGTTAATAGAACAGCCTGTAATTCTTATGAATTTGTGTTTTTAATATGTGCATGTTCTAGTTCACAAACTTGTATTTCATCTAATTGTATCATTTCTGGTTTATTCCCTCGTTGTGTTTGAATGGGATTCATTGGTTAATGTTTATTAGGAACACGGGAGGAAACTAGGCTAAAGGCCCTAGAGCCTTTTTAAGCCTAGCCATTCATGTCCTAATTTTCCCATTTAAAAATACTCATGGTCTAGAATTGCTTTGGTACATGCCTGTGCCTTAGGGCATCTACAAGCTGCCCTGTCCATAACAGACACAGGGGGACAAGCCAGTGGTGAATTTGCAAACTTCCATCCATTGGTCCAAATTGTGTTTGAAAAGGCTTGAGGAAGATCTCTGCTCCATATGAATGGAGAGTCTGTTCCAGAGAGGGCATAATCTCTGAGGGGCATACCTGTCCCTCCAACATGTTTTGTTCCTCATAGATGAGGTTTAGATCTTTGAATTAGGTAATTCTAGTGCTGTTTTGTGTAGCAGATCCATCCGGGCTGGATGAGAGAATGCCTTGTAGGTTGGGCATAGATTGCCACTCGGTAGTCTATAGGAGATTGAGTACAGGGACAAGGCTTTCAGGCAGTCCGCATAGGACATGTTAACACCCTGTATTTTTTTAGTGAGGAACCTCTGTGGCCACTCCAGCTGTTGCAAATGCCTTGTCTGGTACACTCAGAAAGGTGAACTTCACTGTTATTGGTCTAATTAGTGCTAAGTATGGTGGACTTATAAGTTGAGTCACATTGGATTTTATTACCTTGGACACATGGTGTCCAAAGTTCAAGTTGCTGTCAACCTGAGTTCCCAAGTCCCTTACCACTAGGTCTGTTATCAGTGTTGTAATTTGCTTGGGTGATCATGTTTCCAAAGGGTATAATTATGCATTTTTTTCATTGTGTTTTCAGCCATAGCCCTGGCACCAATTTTGTCTTTTAGACCCTCTTGGAGAATATCTACATCTTTTGAGGATTTGGTGATTGCACTCAGCTTGCAGTCATCATCAAATTGCATCAGCCAAAGGCCATCTACATTTGCCTTGACTTCAGAGAAGTGTATTCTGAACAGGAGAGGTTCCATTACTGAGTCTTGTGGGACACCACTAGTAACAGGCCTCTTGGTGGAGGTGGATTCCCAACCCTAACTTTGTTTCCTATCCATAAGCTATTTGACTATCCATCAAGTGACATAGGGACTTGTGGCTACATTTTATTTTCTGTCTAAAATCAAACTTAAGTGTTGTCCTATGCCTTTACCAGGCTGACATAGGCTGTATGCACCATTTTGCCCTCATCCAGGCTCTAGTGACCTTCTCAATGTCCACCAAGTTTGTTGGGTCCTAACCTGCCCTTTACAAAACTGAACTGAGATGGGTCCAGTGTTTTGAGTTTGTGTATTGTTTATCAGGTCCACAGAAATTCTTTCCATGGTCTTACGAATTAGACTAATCAAACTTGGGGGTCTGTTGATTCCCCTCCTTTGGGGTAGAAGGATTACTGTTGCAGTCCTCCATTCTCTAGGAGCAAAGTCTGTCAGGAGGCTGTGGTTGAATAGAGGATGTTCTTCATGTTTCACTGTTGGTAATCACATTTAGGTTATCTGCTTGCAGTAGCCCTCAGTCGGCCTGATTATCAAAGTCTTGGGCCCTGCATTGGTTGCTGTCTCATCTTCCATGACGTCACGTAATCAGGGGTATAAAGCATGCAGCCAATGCCATTACATCAGCTTTTCTTGCTTTGCAGTGCCTGAAGCAGAAGCAGGTCACAAGTGCCGGTCAGCAGACTCCTGAAATTTTCATTTTCGAGTTTCAGAACTGAAGTCTTCAACTAAAGCCAAGTACCTGGTTGGAGAAACATTTTCTTGCTCTAAACCGATGTCAATAATTGTATTGCTTGTGGAAAGCAAACGTCTCATAAAGATTTTCAATCGTACTGTATTCCTTGCCTAGGCCCTGACCACAATGTACCTCGCTGTCGGTTTTGTGCCTTATTTAAACAACAAACTATTCATCGTCTGTACATTTACGCTTGTAAATATTTTGGTACTCTTCAATTATCCATTTATATCTTCAGTAAGCCACCCGACTACCACCACCCGACTACCGACATTCCAAAAAATGCAGAGATAGAGAGAGGCCGCCTAGGTCCAAAGCTGCCGACTACACTTCTCCTAAGCTAGTCGCCAGTTCACCGGTACTCAGTGAGGTGCTTTCGCAACCCCTAATACCCGCTACTTCAGATTCCCAGGCCTCTACTGAGACCCATTCGGAGTCCTGTATGCCGCGAGATGCTTCAGCTGTGGAACCTGCGGATGTCTCTACCTTGCATGGGTCCGGAGCCTCTGTGCAGGCACCGGCTTCTGAGGGTGTATTCAGGCCTACTGACTTGCATATTAAACCAACACCATCTTCTTCAAGGTCTAAAACTGGAACCATGCCTAGAAAACAGATGCCCAGACTACATGGTCAGGCCTCCTATGCCCAGAAAAAAAACAAATAAGAATGGCTATAGACCTTATTACTTTAATCGGGTGAAGCCAACCTTCCCACCTCTGAGAGACCTAGGACTGAATTTGCTTAAGATACTTCTGATCAGGATTCTGAAATTTCTGTTTCCTCTGATGATCAGGATATTTACCCTTGTCTACCTATGAAAATTCTGATGCAGAGGACTCTATTCCCTCTGCTTCCCCTCCAGAGGATTTCTCTTTTGGTGAAACCTTGTATACACTTAGGGAGCATTTTCGCTGGGAAAGCCAGGATTACTCTGATTCTAAAAAGATGCTTAGGGATTTCTTACTTCTGCCCCCCAACACAGGCCTTTAGCTATCTCTCCTGTACTGGACATTGTTGTTGATTCCTTTTCGGAATCTAGCTTGGCCTCTTGACTCTTCACCTCCTGCTCCCAGAAAACCTGATAGATATTACAGGGTTCCTGACTCTCGCAAGTTCCTTTAAAAATCCTACTGCAGATGTGGAGACCATTTCACAGGGACCAAAGAGCATAAGGCTACTATTGACAAAAACCCTACTCCCTCTGATAGAGATTCCAGG
This sequence comes from Protopterus annectens, assembly GCF_019279795.1. Classification (NCBI taxonomy): domain Eukaryota; kingdom Metazoa; phylum Chordata; order Ceratodontiformes; family Protopteridae; genus Protopterus; species Protopterus annectens. The sequence goes on from NC_056748.1 coordinate 1,049,240,448, forward strand.
GCGGTGGATAGATGAGGTAAGAAGGTATACATCTCTGCAACCTTGGCCATTAGGGCCTTAAACTGCCAGTTTCATATGTTAAAGTATCAGCAGCATATTATTGGATTGCTTAAACAGAAAATGATGTGGATTCCTGACTGTGCTAAAAATAAGGATTTACAGGATTTTAATGCATTCTGCTGAACAAGTTGGAAAACATACTTTGCAATGTGGTTTGGATTCACTAGAAGCATCCTGCAGGGCTGCTGTCACTGGGTCTGTACTTAGAATGCATGCTTGGCTTAAGAAGCAATCTTTGCCAGATCATGTTAAAGCTAAATTGCTGGATGCTCCCTTAAATCAGGATTGCCTGTTTGGCAACAAAGAAGAAGTAGTACTTAAAAAGACGGTGGAAAAAGCTAAATCTATGCAAACTGTTAAAGATTTCCTACAGATACAGACTTCAAGATTTAGTAGGCATTGGCCCTGTAAAAATTGGTCCTTTCCTGCCTCTTCCAGGCCTTCTCAGCTCAAACCAGAACCAGCAGAACACCCAGGCTTCAGTCCCAAGGTACACACAGGACTAAGCAGTGGGGGGCTCCCACTTCCAAATCAGGGAGTAGTAAGACTCCCCCTATGGTAAACTGTCTCAATGACTTAACTTTAAAACCTCCAAGCACTTCTCAACTGACTGCTCCTTTAGGGGGAAAGATTGCTCTGCAGAAAAACAACTGGGAACTAATTACCCAGGACAGATGGGTTTGAAATATAGTTTCCCAAGGATACAGATTTCACTTCCACATGTTACCAACCCCAAACGGTTGGCCAGATCTCTTCCCCAAATCAGTGGGCAGAGGCTCAAAAGCAAGTTCACACTCACTCACGCTTTTCAACCTCTACCAGAAGAGGAAAAGGGACAAGGTTTCTACTCGCGCTATTCAACCTGTACCAGAAGAGGAAAAGGGACAAGGTTTCTACTCACGCTATTCAACCTATACCAGAAGAGGAAAAGGGACAAGGTTTCTACTCACTCTATTCAACCTGTACCAAAAGAGGAAAAGGGACAAGGATGTTCTTCATCTCACATTGCTGCAGTCATAACCTGTGGGTAGTCCGCTGTCCTCGGTCGGCCCGAATACCAAAGTATTAGGCTGGCGTCGGTCATGGGCGCTCAGACCTGACGTCAGTGCGTCATGGTATTAAAGCGCATGACCGACGTCATATCCTCAGTCTTTTTTGCCGCATGGTCCGAAGCAGAAGCAGCGTTTGCAAGTGCCGTTCGGCGTTCTGAAATTTTCGTATTCTGAGTTTCAGACCGAAACTAAGTTGGGCTAAGTACCCCGTTGGGGAATATTTTTGTTTCTTCTTGCCTCAGTTAATTCCAGATGTCAGAAAAAGTGAATAATTGTATTTCTTGTGGGAAACAGGTACCGCATAGGGATTACCACTCTCTCTGTATTCCTTGTTTGGGGCCTGAGCACGACGTAGTCGGGTGTCGCTTTTGTGCTAGATTTAACAAGCGCACCATTAAACGTAGGTTAGATTGCGCTAGGCTTGTCTTCGCTAAGCAGTGTAATTACAATATGCAGTTGGATCCTCCGACGCCCGCTACCGCTAAGAAGCGCAAGGAAAAATCGTTAAGGTCCAAGCAGGATGAGTCGTCCGTTCCGGATGCCGGTTCTTTAGAAACTACGGTGGAATCTGTAGATCCAGCCGAGGTTTCAGTTGAGTCTCAGGGGGAGCCATTAATTTTGCAAGATGTGGCCTCTCAGGAGTCAGGTCAGGCTGAGGGGGCCTCTCAGGTTACTGTACTCCCTTCTTTGCCTAAGGTGGTTAGGCCTTCTCCTTCTGGCTCTAAGGTACCTTCCAAGGTCAGGCCTGGTTTGCCTTCCTCTGGTGTCAGTCCTAGTTCTGCAGGTGCTGTGCCTAAAAAACACATGCTTAAAATGGCAGAAGATTTGATTTCCTTAATCAGGGGTTCTATGCCCCCTCCAGATAAGAGGCCTAGGGTGGAGCCAGAGGTGGAAAGTTTGGAACAGGCTTCAGATTATTCAGAGTCTTGACTGAAGACATTCAGGATTTTCCTCCTTATTCTGATTCAGATGCAGAGGATTCCAGTCCTCCTGCTTCTCCTCCAGAGGATTTTTCTTTTTCAGAAACCCTGCATTCTATGAGGGAGCATTTTAAATGGGAAGGTCAGGATTTCTCAGATTCCCGAAAGAGGCTTAGGGAATTTTTGTTTTTACCACAACATCGGCCCTTAGCTATACCTCCTGTTTTGGATGTTGTTCAGGATGTTTTCTCTGAGGCTTCTCTTAATCCGGACTCTTTGCCTCCTGCGCCTGTTAAGCCAGATAGGTATTACAGAGTGCCAGAGGCTCATAAATATCTGTATAAGAGCCCAAGGGCTGACCCAGAAACTATTAGCCAGGGTCCTAAGGGTGTCAGGGCTTCTGTTGTAAAGAACCCAGTTCCTATGGATAAAGATTCTAGAGCTTTGGATAGGTGGGGTAAAAAAGTGTATACCTCTTCCACTCTAGCAATGAGGGCTTTGAATTGCCAGTTTCATATGTTGAAGTACCAGAATTTTCTTCTTACTCAGTTAAAATCTAAGGTAGATGCTTTGGCAGAGGGCATAGAGTGTAAGGAATTACAGGATTTGGTTCATGCCTCTGATCAGGTGGGTAAGCATTCTTTGCAGTGTGGTTTCGATGCTTTACAGGCTTCTTCCAGGGTGGCTGCCACTGGATCAGTTATTCGCAGGCACGCCTGGCTTAAGGATCAGAACTTGTCAGAGCATGTTAAAGCTAGAATTTTGGATGCTCCTTTGCAGTCTGAAGTTTTGTTTGGTTCTCCTGTGGAGTCTGTCTTAAAGAAAATGGAAGACAAGGCTAAGTCTATGCAGACTGTTAAAGATTTTTTGCAGGTGCAGCCCCCTAAGTTTAGCAGGAATTGGCCTACTAAGGGATGGGCTTATCCTTCTTCTGATTTACAGTCTAGGGTAGATCTAGACGTGGTAGGGGCAGAGCTCAGGGTTCTTTCAGGCCTAGAACATGGAGTTCCCCTGCACAGTCTACAGGTGAGGGCAGGGGCCAGTCCTTTCGTAAACAGGCCCAATGACCTGCATCTTCAGCTGCCAGATCCTTCCTGTCTGGCAGCTCCTTTGGGAGGAAAGTTGGCATTCTTCAAGCAAAACTGGCTTTGTCACCCAGGACAAATGGGTGTTGGACATTATAGACCGAGGCTACAAGTTTTATTTCCACACATTGCCTCCTTTCAAAGGCATGCCAGACGTTCCTCCTCAGCAAAGGGTAGAGGCTCACAAACAGATTTCTTTACTTCTTCAAATGGGGGCTATACAGCAGGTCCCTCCGTCAGAAGTGGGCCTAGGATTTTATTCTCGCCTGTTTCTCGTACCAAAGAAAGGAAACACTTGGAGGCCAATTTTGGATTTATCTATCCTCAACACATACCTGGACATTCCAAAATTCAAAATGTTGACGTTGCAACAACTTCTGCCTCTGTTGGGCAAAGATCACTGGATGGTAACTCTGGATCTCAAAGAGGCTTATCTTCATGTTCCTATCAGGCCCAGTTGCAGGAGGTTCCTGTGTTTTCGGGCTGGGACTTTAGATTATCAGTTCTCTGCATTGCCCTTTGGCTTATCTACTGCGCCCAGGGTGTTTACAAAGGTTCTGGCTCCAGTAATAGCCTTCTTAAGGTTAAGAGGAATACAAATTTACCCTTATTTGGACGATTGCCTGATTCTTGCTCAAGACAAAAACAAGCTACTTCACCATCTACAGTATGTTATGGCAGTGTTAAGGTGCCTAGGGTATTCTGTGAACGAAACAAAGTCCAGTCTAGTACCCTCTCAGGAAATGTCCTTTCTGGGTGTGAGACTGAATACAGCTTCCCAGATGGCTTTTTTGACCCTGGACAAACAGAGAAACCTTACACTTTACTTCCAACAATTGTCTCTGGTCCAGGCTGACTGCAAGGACAGTCCTTCAAGCCTTGGGGTTCATGGCATCTTGTATTCTGGTGCTTCCCAATGCCAGACTGCATATGAGGAAGCTACAATGGTATCTCAAAAATGTATGGACCTTAACACTGCCACGATCTGGACACTGTCATTCAGATAATACCTTGCATTCAAAAGGAATTTTTGTGGTGGGCTCAGGAATGTCACCTAAACAAGGGACTCTCTGTGACCCGACCAGAGGCGAGTCGGATCTTAACGACAGATGCCTCGGACAAGGCTTGGGGAGCTCACCTCAATGGAAAATGGGTTCAAGACACATGGCCTGCCAGACTTCAACATTTACATATCAACTTGAAGGAGATGTTAGCAGTCCAATTTGCATTGATGGCTTTCAAGGATCTACTTCACCCAGGACAAGTGTTGATTCAAACAGACAACACAACTGTCATGTGGTACATCAACAAGCAAGGGGGAACCCATTCGTACCCTCTTTGCAGGCAAGCTATGATTTTGTGGGAGACTGCTCTCAGTTTGCACCTCACTCTTCAGCCAAGGTTTCTGCCAGGAGCACAGAACTCCTTAGCAGATGTTTTGAGCAGACAGATGGTGGATCCCCACGAGTGGAAATTGGATCCTCATGTATTTCGACAGTTGACAGTGATATGGGGGACTCCAGACATGGATCTGTTCGCTACTCCACTAAATTTCCAGTTGCCAAAGTTTTGCACAAAGATGTTTCATCCAACAGCTTGGAAAGTGGATGCTGTATCATTCAGTTGAGCAATCTTCACGTCTATGCCTTTCCTCCTCTGCCTCTCCTTCCCAAGGTGCTCTTGAAGGTCAGACAAGACAAGCCCTCCATGATTCTAATAGCTCCAGATTGGCCTCGACAGCACTGGTATCCTCTGCTGAGGTGTTTAGTACGGGAGCCTCCTTGGCCTTTGCCTTCAATTCCACACCTTTTGTCTCAGGCAGGCAATCATTTCCTCAATGTCAGGATTCAGTCCCTGCATCTAACAGCCTGGCATATTCTGTTCTAGAACCTGGAGGGTCGCAGCTTCCACAACAAGTTTTGAATGTTATTTTGGAGGCCAGAAAGCCTAGTACAAGGAAAGTTTTTGCTGATAAATGGAGGAGATTTTTTTTATTTGGAGCAAAGCAAAGAGCTTTGATGTTTCCAGGCCTGATTTGAGTGTTTCTCTTCAATATCTTACGGAATTATTAGACAAGGGTTTGTCTTTCTCCTCTGTAAAAGTTCATGCTGCAGCCATTTCTGCTCACTATGATTGTGACCCACCATTATTCTCTCATCTTTGTTTAAGCAATTCCTTAGAGGGGCAAAGAACATAAGACCCCCGCGTAGAGCTCCTACTCCTTCATGGGATCTTAATTTTGTGTTGGAAAAGCTTAATTTACCTCCTTTTGAACCTGCAGCTACGTCTGAGTTAAAGTTTTTGTCTTGGAAGACTGCTTTTTTGTTGGCCATTACATCTGCTAGAAGGGTTTCTGAATTACAAGCTCTAATGGCAGTTGAACCCTTCCTGATTTTTCATAAGGATAGGGTATCTCTGCGTACTAACCCCACTTTTATGCCTAAAGTGGTTTCAAATGTGGCCTTGAACCAATCTATTCATTTGCCTACTTTTTATGCTGATCCCCAAAATAAAGGGGGGAAAATTTTGCACACTTTGGATATTCACAGGCAGTTGCGTTATTATTTGAGCAGGACTAAAGGGTTCAGACAGTCTCAAAAGTTATTTGTTTCTTTTGCTTTGGCCTCTCAGGGGAAACCTGTTACAAAACAAACTATTTCTAAGTGGATTGGCCATTGTATTGCTTTTTGTTATTCTAATCATGGTAAGGAGATTCCGGCTGGAATCAGACCTCATTCCACTAGGGCTACTGCCACTTCTACTGCCTTTTTAAGGGGTGTAGCTACTAAAGATATTTTGGAAGCAGCTACTTGGAGTTCAGTGCACACTTTTTCTAAACATTACCATCTCCTCTTTATTCCAAATCTAGGGCTGGATTTGCCACTGCAGTCTTACAGGGCATGTTAGCAGCTCCCAATGCTTTATGATTTTGCCAGCCTCCCTTTACCTTTGCTTTGGGATTCTACCCACAGGTTATGACTGCAGCAATGTGAGATGAAGAACATAGTACAGTTTTGTACCTACCATAAATGTAGATGTTCAAGATCCACATTGCTGCAGTCAATTTACCCTCCCTCCTTCCCCTCTGTAGTTTGGAGTGGTTGTATGGTTTGGGTGGTAGAGGTTGTTTGTACATAGGTTTTTCCATTTTTGGCTGTGGCCTTTCTTTTTAGGGCCTTCTGACATCTGGGGCAAGAAAAGACTGAGGATATGACGTCGGTCATGCGCTTTAATACCATGACGCACTGACGTCAGATCTGAGCGCCCATGACCGACGCCAGCCTAATACTTTGGTATTCGGGCCGACCGAGGACAGCGGACTACCCACAGGTTATGACTGCAGCAATGTGGATCTTCGAACATCTACATTTATGGTAGGTACAAAACTGTACTTTTCTACTCACGCTATTCAACCTATACCAGAAGAGGACAAGGTTTCTACTCAAGCTATTCAACCTGTACCAGAAGAGGAAAAGGGACAAGGTTTCTACTCACGCTATTCAACCTGTACCAGAAGAGGAAAAGGGACAAGGTTTCTACTCACGCTGTTCAACCTGTACCAGAAGAGGAAAAGGGACAAGGTTTCTACTCGCGCTATTCAACCTGTACCAGAAGAGGAAAAGGGACAAGGTTTCTACTAAGACTTTTCCTGGTACCCAGAAAAGGCAACTCATGGCGTCCTGTCCTGGACCTTTCTATCCTAAACACCTTTTTCGTGATCCCAAAATTCAAGATGCTAGCTCTTCAGTTGCTTCCTATGCTAGGCAAGGATGCCTGGTTGGCAACACTGGTTTTAAAGGAAGCCTAGCTGCAAATCCCAGTCAGGGAATCTTGCAAAAGTTACCTACACTTCAAAGCAGGCTACATGCACTATCAGTTCTCTGCACTGCCATTTGTGAATACCCTGGGCGCAGTAGATAAGCCAAAGTGCCTCGCTCCAGTCATTGCATTTTGCAGGTTAAGAAATATTCAAATATACCCATACCCGGACAATTGTCTAATTCAGACAGAAAGCCAGGACATACTTTTGAATCATCTGGCGTTTGTACAAAAGGTGCTAACATGTCTGGGGTACACCATAAATGAAAAGAAATTACATCCTGTACCCTGTCAACAACTTATATTCCTGGGAGCAAGCTTGAACACAACTTCCCAGATGGCTTTCCCGCCAGAGAAACATTCGTTTGACAGCTTACTTCAAACTAATGGCCACAAAAACCCTGCTATCTGCAAAGCAAATACTGCAAGCCTTGGGGTTCATGGCCACCTGGGTTCTCCTAATTTCCTGATTCCATATGCAAGACTGCATATGAGGAAACTACAATGGTATCTAAAAAGTCTATGGTGTCAAGATTCCCAGGATCTAGAAGCAATTATTCCTATCATACCTTGTCTACAGTTAGACTTCCTTTGGTGGGCAGAAGCCTGCCACTTAAACAAGGGACTACCATTCACTCTACCCCCTGCCGCCCAAACCCTAACAGATGCATCAGACTATGCATGAGGGGCTCACCTGGCAGGGAAGTGCATTCAGGGCAAATGGAACCCAAATCACATGCACCTGCATATCAATCAAAAAGAAATGTTAGGTGTACAGAATGCTCTGGCAGTCTTAAAGGACCACATTCTTCCAGGACAATTAATGGTAGGGATGGGCAACACCACTGTTATGTGGTACATAAACAAGCAGGGGGGGGGACCCATTCATACCCCCTCTGCAGACTAGCCATGGCTCTGTGGAATGCAGCCTTGAGCTACCAAGTGCATCTACAGGCTAATTCCTGCCAGGAAAGCTAAATACACTGGCAGATGAACTAAGCAGAAATCTCATGGGCCAACACGAGTGGAAAGTGGAACTAAAGATTTTAAACATGTTAATAAACAAATGGAGGAGCCCAGATATAGACCTGTTTGCCTCCCCCCCAGAACTACCAATTGGACAAATTCTGCACAAGGACCCCCCACAAACAAGCTTGGAAAGTGGATGGCCCTGTCCTTCAACTGGAAAAATCTATCAGTTTATGCCTTTCCTCCTCTGCCTCTCCTCTCCAAAGTACTACTAAAGATCAAACAGGACAAACCAAGGACAATACTGATTGCACTAAACTGGCTACGCCAACACTGGTACCCCCTCTTGTGCAGTGAGTCACTGCTGACACCATGGCACCTGCCTCAGACCCCTACTCTGCTGTCCCAGCAGGAAGCCCAGATGCTGCATCCTCTGCTTCAAACCCTGAACCTGGCAGCCTGGCTAATTACTTGACCTCTCCGTTACCATCCCTCAGCAAACAAGTGTTGGATGTCATTTTGGAAGCAAGGAGGCTTAGTATTAGAAAATCTTATGCTGAAAAATGGAAAAGATTCTGTTCCTAGAACAAAACTCAAGGGGTGGGCACAGCAGCGCCCAATTTACCTCAGATTCTTCAATACTTAACTGAGATGCTTCACAAGGGCCTTTCTTTTTCTTCCATCAAAATGCATGCCTCAGCCATTTCAGCTCTTTACAACACAGAACCACCCCTCTTCTCTCATCCACTGCTCAAGCAGTTCCTCAGAGGGGCCAAAAACTTAAGACCACCGAGGAGAGCCCCAACTCCAGCCTGGGACCTTAACTTTGTATTGGAAAAACTCACTCTGCACTTGTAGCTGGCTCAAAAAGAAGTAGAGTTAAAATTCCTTTCTGGGAAAACCGCCTTCCTTTTAGCAATCACTTCAGCAAGAAGGGTATCTGAATCGTAGGCCCTTATGGCAGTGGAGCCTTTCATCTTTCATGTGGACAGGGTGTCCCTCAGGACCAATCCCTCCTTCATGCCCAAGGTGGTATCCAATGTGGCTCTTAATCAGTCCATTCATTTGCCAACCTTATTTTCTAATCCACAGAACAAAGGGGAATGGATACTGCACTTCTTAGATGTGCACAGACAATTTTAGATTTTACTTGGACAGGACTAAACCTCAAAGGAAATCTGAACAACTGCTGGTGGCATTTGCTGCAGGGGCAGAGGGGAAGGCCATTTCAAAGCAAACCATTTCTAATTGGATAAGCCATTGCTTAATTTCTGCTATAAGCACCATGGAAAACCTATCCCATAGGGGAGAAGATCACACTCAACCAGGGCTGCATCTACCTCGGCCTTTCTCAGAGGTGTCCCTACCAGGGACATCCTAGAAGCTGCTACCTGGAGGTCTGTACATACTTTCACCAAGCATTACCATCTGTGTATTTTCTCTAAATCCAGAGCTGGTTTTGCCACTGCAGTCTTGCAGGGCCTTATAGCTGGTCCTAATACTATCTAAATTCCTCCTCCCATCCTTCGCTTTGGGAATCTACCCAAATGTGATGACTGCAACAGTGAAACATGAAGAACATAGTACAGTTGTGTACACTTACCATAAATGTAGCTGTTCGAGAGTATTCACTGTTGCAGTCCTGGTTACCCTCCCACCAGCCCCCTGACTTCTTTTGGCCATACCTCTGTTCTCCTTCACTATGCTTATCAGCTTTATGGTGTATTTGCTTTTTTGCTGGAGGTATAACCTTGCATATATATATTTAATTGCTTCCCATTAGGGGGGCACCTGACATCTGGGGCAAGAAAAACTGATGTAATGGCGTCAGTTGCATGCTTTATACCCCTGACTATCTGCCGTCATGGAAGATGAGACAGCAACTGACGCAGGACCCAAAACTTTGATAATCAGGCCGACTGAGGGCTACTGCAAGCAGATAACCCAAATGTGATGAGTGCAACAGTAAATACACTCTAACATCTACATTTATGGTAAGTGTACAGAACTGTACTTTCTTGTGAGCCTGATGGGTCATGTTTCAAATCATTGAAGAGGCATACTGGGATACTGTCAGGACACACTGATGCAGTGTTGTTAGCTTTGGAGAGTGCAGCAAGGATTTGTTCTTTAGTAATAGTTGGGGTGGGGGTTGGTAGAAGGTAGTTCCTGGGGGTGATAAGTGGATGAAATTGGAGTTAGTTGAATTGGACAGCAGCACAGTGGCACAGTAGATAGTCACCTCACAGCAAGAGATTCCCCGGTTGAATTCTCAGCTGTGATGGCTTCTGTGCAGAGTCTGCAAGTCCTTGCTGTGTTCACATGGGTTTCCTCCCACATTCCAAAGACATGCAGTAGGTGGATTGGACACTCTAAATTGGCCATAGGTGTGTGTGTGTGCATGCAAGTATGTGGTGTGGAAGAACTACAGCGTCAGGGCTAGCTACCCAGTGGTGAAACCTTGGCTGTAGATGACACTAACTGTTGAAGTGCCCCCCCCCCCCCAAACCCCATATGCAAAAAAATGGGGGGGGGTTATGGATGGATGAATGGAATCTGCCAACAAATTTGCTAGCTCCTCCAGTTCACTTTAGGGAGTTCTACTTACTATTAGTTCAGCACATTGTTGGGTGCTCCCATTTAAGGTTGCGTACATAACTGAAAAAATGCTTTATGATTATCATTAGCCTAGGAGGCTATTTTTGCCTCAAAGTTGGTTTTAGTGGGCATGATTAGTATCCTGTGTTGTTTGTTTAGCCTGATGAGGGAATTGCTAGTCTGTTGGGCATAACCTTTCTTATTTTGGATGGGATTTTCTTTCTTTTTGATGTAAATCCTATTTATGCTGGGTATCCACCATGGGGGCTTCTGTTTGGAGTTTGTCCTAAGTTTGTTATGGTTTGGTAATGCTTTTGCTATGCAGTTATTTGCATGCTTCTATGAGGTTTCTGTAACTACTTAAGAGCAGACCACATTGTTCTCCGAGTTTGGAGGCGAAGCTTGAAATTTTAGCAATGACAACACTTGGAAGGATGTAGTTAGCCTTGGAAAAGTACTTAAAAGTTCTGGGGTTTGCTGAGAGTTCAGGCTTGATATTTATTTGAAGTTAACCACTTTATGATCTGAACTAACCAGTAAGAACATTACACTAGGAGGTGTGAAATATTCTCCTCATATTTGTGAATTCAAGAAGCAGGGTATTTGCACCTGTAGTGTAGGTGTGCAGACTAGCTGTTCCAGGGTGTTTTTGCACTAATCCAGGAATCTTTGAGACTGCATGTTAGTGGTGGTGTATGTATCCCAACTTATGGTAGGGCAGTTGAAATCACCTATGAATATGGTGTTGGGCTCAGTGGTGAGTGGCTCCAGCATATTTAAGTATGTGTGGTATGGTTATCCTGAGTCCTAGACGGGGCCCTACAAGGATATAGTATGGGACTTGAGGTTAGTTGGAGCTTGAGTAGCTCAGGAGTGTCATATTGTTTGACCGATCTTGAGGTGTACTTAATTTTTATGTAGATTGATGCATCTCCACCTATTTGCTGTTCAGCAGTAGCTGGTTTAAATGTGCAATTTAGACCTGCACTGCTGGATTGCCTTCCATGGCTTTTAAACCATGTTTCAGTAACTGCACAGATGTCAGCACTCCTCCAGGGAGAAGCATGCTTTCAGAGAGTGGAGTTTTTTGTTGAGACTCCTAGCATTGTGCAACAACACTTTTAGTTTATCTTGAGTAGAATTTACCATGTAGGGAAGTTTATCGGATTGATATTGCCTAAAAAAGGTACTATGGCTTGGATAATGTTTTGGCCAATATCCGAAAGTCTGGTGAGGACAGGTGCAGACCATCCCTGGCAAAGCAGAGTGGTCTGTCAATAGTGCCCTTCCAAGCCATCAAATATTGGACCCCCCCCCCTTAGAATGATACCAGTAACTAAAGACAAGTTTTTAAGTCAATCATTTTCTGTTTTTATATTGTGGTATCATCCTTACAGAAGGTAGAATGTTGCTTATTGCTAGCCTCATAACTGCCTGGGAAACTATTTGAATGCTCTTTCATTTGTGTCTTCATTTAGTTCAGGAAGGTATGTTTCAGGTTAACACCCACACAGACTATATAACAGATTCATACTAGTACTTATAGTTTAATGTTTTGAGAGCATGTGTGATCTGGCCATTCCTTGCCCCTGATTGTCAGCTGACTGTGACCATCTCCTTGTTCAGCCTG
>NC_056748.1:1049265080-1049270080 GCF_019279795.1 Protopterus annectens
GTTAAATGTCCTTTAAAGTACACCTGCCAGAATAAGTCATGCTGGCATGTAAATGATCTTAAACATCTGTTGCGAGTTTACTTGTTATGTATGTAGCCAAAGATTATATGAATCCATTGTTATATGCTTAACCAGGTGGCATTAACCTTAGTGAGTTCAATTCTTTTATAGTTTTTTTCCCTGTTTTTCTGTTGGTAATTCTAAATTATGACTTCCACTGCTCATAAATTCAAATCAAAACCCAGTTCCTTCTTGGATCCAGTTTGCACACATTGCAGTAGTTACTGTTCTGCACTTGCTAATGAATTTTTTATTTACCTTTTCTGTCCATCTCAGCATCAAACCTTTCAACCTTGTAGGGCAAGGAATCTGAATAAAGCTTAAAATAATGGGGAGACAAAAAGCCAAAAATAGGGACAGATTTTAAATATTGCTGTTGGATGAAGGAAGTTGCTACAATAACAGAATTTGTGTTGGCATGCATTTTTGGAAGGCTATGAAGTCAGTCAAATATATGTGATTTAATGACTTAAATCTTCTGTGATTTTGCCAGAAAACCACAAATTTTATGAGGAACACATCCAAAATAGGAGGCAAAACCCTGGACAGTTGAGAGGTATGTTCAACATGTATACATCAGCTTGTCATGTTAATGTTGACTCGGTAATGCTGTGCTGTGTATATCATATGTTTTTGATTGTATATGTAGTGTTGTGCATGTTATGTTTTTATGTGGAGCTTTTTTGCCTTGGGATTTCTCTGAAAGTGGGTATTACCTGCACACACAAAAAAATGAAAGAGCAATTTAGTTCTCGTTAATTTGAAGTTGTATCGTTTAATCCGAGATTAACCAAGTGCAACTAACTCTGGGCAAGACCACAATCCAAATTGTAGTTTGCTATAGATCCCCAACCATGCCCTAGGACTCTCACGACTCATTTCTTGAAATACTGGAAAATATTAGGGTATAGCCCAACACCCTAATAATGGGCGATTTCAACTACCCCACCATTAACTGGGAAAACTACTCCTGTTCCAACTCTTCGGCTCAAAGTTTTCTGGAATTCATAAGTTCCAATGCCTTGGATCAACTTATCCACACCCCCACCAGGGGCAGCAATATCCTAGACCTGGTCATTACCAACATGAGTGTTGTTCCACACCAAAGGTCAATTCCTCATTGGTCAGATCCGACCACAAGCTAATCACCCTAGACATCCACATCCCCCCCCCACCCCCCACTAGGGAAACTACCGTAAAAATTGTCTCCAAAACCAACTTCAGTCTTCTTAAGACAGAAGTGGCAAACTTCGCGACACTCATGCAGATGGACAATAGAGGTGCGACTGCTGAATCCTGCACAAATGCACTTTAGAACCACTTAAACGAGTGCATGGATCGTGCTATACCTAACAGAGCCAAAATGATATTCTCCAAAAAAAAAAATTGAAGCCAATTTGGTGGTCCCCTGCCATAAACAAACTCTACAACAGAAGAAAGAAACTGTTGCAAAAAAGAGTAAAATCCCATGATTGGAGGAACTCCCTGGTTCGCCTCAGTAAGAAGCTGAGATCCCTCATAAAATCCTCCAAAGCAAATTATGAAAACAAAATCTTCACTGATTTCTAAAGACAACCACAAAGCATTGTATAGCTATGTCAAGCATCTCAATGGCAACACTCGGATCTGCTCTGAGTTACAGCACAACGGCACTAAATAGACAGAACCAACTGATAATGCCAACATCCTGGCAGGTAGGTTCAGTGTTATCTTTACCCCCGTCTCACCCCCTAAAGGACCCATCTCTATACCGGAGGAATGCAAAGTTCCTGTAATCACGGCTGCACAGGTGTAAAAACACTCTGCAAAGCCATGAACACAGCATCCATGGGACCTGACAACATCCCAGGCTGCGTTCTACACAAACTACAGAATGAACTGGCACCCCACCTAAGTACCATGTTCTATCATAGCCTCACCTCAGGCCTTGTGCCCAGTCAATGGCACACAGCGACGGCTATCCCACTCCACAAAGGGGGAGCCACCACGGACCCTGGGACCTACTGGCTCATTAGCCTGACGAGGCTGGTCTGCAAGGCCATGGAACGTATCATCATGGAACTTGTAAACGAAGACATTGGTAATCACCAAACTCTGGACCCTACCCAGTTCAGGTTTGTAAAAGGCAGATCATGTCTTCTAAACCTGATAGACTTCTTTGAAGCAGTCACCAAAGCTGTAGACTAGGGTAAGGTCGTTCACACTGCCTATCTAGATCTCACCAAGGCTTTTGACACCATTCTCCCTCTGGAATTATAGATAAACTCACTAAGCTAGGTATAAATCCCTGTGTCACAAGATGGGTTGCCAACTGGCTCACTGATGGAACCCACACTGTGAAAGTAGCAGACTCCAAATCCGACTTCAGACCAGTGACAAGTGGAGTACCACAGGGTTCAGTCCTGGGTCCTCTCCTGTTTGGTATCTACTTCTCTGAAGTACAGGCTAACACAGAACGTCTTTGGTTAACAAAGTTCGCAGATGACTGCAAACTAGGAGCCATAATCAAACTCCTAACTATGTGGACATCCTACAAAATGGCCTCACTGAGACAAATGCCTGGTGTCAAAGCTATGGCCTGAAGCTCAGTGCCAAAAAGTGCCTTGTCATCCCCTTTGGTGAAAACTCTGTACCCATGAACTACCACATTGGCGGTAGTCTACATAACACCGAAAGTGTGATGAGACCTTTGGACACAGGTGGACAGTAGTCTCTCCTTGATCACAGTGCCACAGTAGTCAGGAAATCCTTCTACGTGGCACACCTCATCACAAAAGGTTTCTTATCCAGGAAAAAAAGAGGTCATTGTTCTCCTCTACTCATCATTCATTAGACCTATTGTAGAGTACAACACCCCTTTTGTTATGTACCTCACAAAACATCTACAACCACTGGAAAGGCCGCAGAAATACCTCACAAAGATGATTACCATTGACCCCAATGCAGACCGTCTCAAAAAACTCCAGCTTACTCGGTTGTATATCTCTTACTCAGAGGCAATCTCTGGCTAGCATACAAAGCTATGTCAAACCCAGAGCTGTTGGGCATGCTCTACTTAAAGAAATCCCAATCCCTCTGAGCTACGCGCTCTAGGGACCTAAACATGGTCACCACAATAAACGGAACATGCTGGAGGGATAGATTCCTGTCCCAGTGACTCCCCATACTCTGGAACAAACTACCTATCTATATCAAACTAAGCTCCTCCATTAGCACTCAAGAAAAATCTTGATTAATTGGATGCGAAATAGGAAATTCACCCTAGGGATCACTTGTGGCTGTGCTAGGCAGTGGGACAGGAAAATAATTTTCTTGGATGGCGAAAGCCAGGGTACCTTTTTGGCTAGGCTTATATAGACCCTAGGGCCAATAGCCTAGTACCTATCTATGAACCTATTTATTAAGTGTTCTAATTGTAACATTGTGAATGTATATCCACAGGATATACCTGTAGAAGAGCATTATGCTCTGTGAATAAGGTTATGAAAATGAGGTATGTTGGCTATAATTACTACCATGTTACTTATTGCAGTGACTGGGAACAGATACAGAATATGTGCCTGAAATAGTAAGTGAAGCCAGAATATGAGAATTACCTTGTGTTCTTCATGCCATTTGTACTCTCTTCAATGGCTACTGTTACTTTGGTGAAAACTTTTGAAAAGTTTATTTCCAAGACATGATGTCACTTGTCACTTGCTTTCAGATCTGCAGTTGTTTATCTGTACTGTGTGTCCTCTGCTTTCTTCCCCACCCCAAAAATCCAGTTTTACTGACTTTATGCTTGGTCATAGTCACATGCCCCCCCCCACCCCCAACACACACGCAACAACAATGGATGCTTAACACTAATGTGTACTGGAAGATGACAATTGCTATTTCTGTTCTATTATGCTTGTACTAGATCACTGATGGCGGACCTATGATGTACCCGTCAAAGGTGACGCACAACGATATTTTGGGTGATATGCAAGCGTTCACCAACGCCCAGAGTACCAAAGAAACTGCTTTTGCATTCATTGCTCACGTGAAGTGCATTGAATTATTTTGTGCCAGGAGTCAATTCAACAACACTGCTGCAGAGGTAAGGAAGTTATTAACCTCCAGGACTATTTCAGTATACTGTCTGGATGCAGTCTGCAAAGGGCAGTGCAGACATTTTCTCTTCGCAGTTGCACTTTGGCAAGCAGTCTGTATTTCTAAGTGTGTTTGTTTTACATTCCTCTCAACTGTTCCTCTTAATCCCTCCTAAAACTGGTGACTTTTTACACTTAATGACAATAAGATTTATAGACTTATTTTACTTTGGAAAATGCATATTAATTCACGTTCATTTTTTCTGTCAGTGTCTCAGATTAATAGTACTTTTAATTTAAAACTGTCCATGTCTCTTATTTCTAGATTTGTCCCTGATTCTGTTGAGATTTATCCCTGATCTATTGAGAGCTTGTGGGGGGGGGGGGGGGTGGACGACACGCCAGCAGAGTCAAGTTAGGTATTCTCTGAATCACTGACATGCCAAGTCCAAAAGGTTCACCATCACTGTACGGGATTGCTGTTTAATTAAATGCCTTCTTTTCAGCTGCTCTTTTTGTTACTTAAGATTTTCCTGTAATGCTAGTTTTTTTTTTTTTATTTTATTTTGCATACTACAAATTTTACTGCACTGATGATAAATACCCTTGAATATGGATGCAATTCACTTTTTAAATGTTTCCTCTACAAACTGAACTTTTGCTTAAAAAGCAATGTGTTTTTCTTGGCATAGGTCATTGGATTAGTGTTGGTGGGGAGTCTGTGTGCGTGAGTGTTTGCAGGGGAGACTGTGCGCGTGAGTGTTTGCAGGTTAAGGTTAGTGTATGGGCTAAGTAAGGGGATGATTTTTTTTTGTGTGTGGAATGCATCAAGATGCCTTGTGTAGGGGTACTGTTAGGGAAAGT
>NC_056748.1:1049275080-1049327580 GCF_019279795.1 Protopterus annectens
CAAAATTACAGGGAGGAGTGTATGGAATCTTTCCAGTGAAGATGGAGAGGACTTCCAGTTAGATACCAGTAAAATCGAGGAGCTATTTGGACAGAGGGAGAATGATACCCTGAGGCGACAGAGCAGCCGATACAGCTTGCGGGCCAGCTCTCCACTTGTTCATGACACTGACAAGGTGAGTCCCTTCCTTACTCTCTTGTAATAATTTTGGTGTCTTATTGATTATTCTGAAACTGCATTGTGAGTTGCAGGAAAATAACCTTCTCCCCAGTGCTGATCACCAGCATTCCAGCAGGGAAGAGATGGGTAATGTCCAGAGATAATTCTACAAGTAAATGATTCAAAATTGACATATGTATGCAATGTACAAAAATCTCAAAGCTGAAAATTGAATAATGAATTGAATGGTTGTGGTAAGTAGGGAATAACAATGTTTGAGGGGAGAAAGAGAACAGTAGGAAAGATGTTAAAGAAGGGGGGGGGCAGCCACCAAAAGGAAAATGTGACCTATCTGAGAGTAACCTAGATGGGGAGAAGAAACCGTCAAGAATGTGCTTTAACAGCTAAAATAGGAAAATAAAAAAAAAAAAAAAGCATACTACAGGAAACTGGTGACTGGGTTTCTCTAACTCAGTCTTAAAAGAACCAATACAAACAGTTAATGAAACAGTGGCATTTTGTAAATTCTTGAAAGACCCTCAAGGAATAGGAGTAGGAGTTGAATTGAAGCCAAAGAAGCAACAATGCCAGATCTCTTTCCTCTAGTGAATGCATGAGGCAAGCCTGAAAAAAAATGATTCCTGAACCTGATGGTTGTAAACATGCTGTAACTGCAATAGTTGGCCATTTCTTCAAGACTCCCACAGAGTAGCAGCCAGTCGTAGCAACGGTGTAGACAGAGTCTGTGAGATTATGTGGTAGTTCCATGTGAGATTTCCAGAAGAGATGTGTAGAAGGCTAACTAGGCACAATTTTGATTTATTTATTTATATTTTATTTTCTGTTTGGTAGTAAGGTAGTTGGACTATTAGAAAGATACTTTTTAGGTTGCAGGCTCAGAGGCAGTAAATAGTGCAAGTAAACTTACACTGTACACTTAAGATATGATAGTTAGATTTACATAGTTGAAGAAAATTATAATTTGTTATAAATTATTATACAGTTTTTATGTAGTAGAATGTTATATAATTTTTGTGCATTTCTAATAAAGTTGCATATTTACATTACCTTTTTAAACAAATCTTTATTAAATTGTCATTTGTACATAGGTGATCATATATTTATATAAATGAAAACAAGCTATTTTGACATAATTTTAGTTGAAACGTTATACATCACTTATAATCTATCCAATCACTGTCAGTCAAATATTACGTACTTCATTCAAATCCTGCCTTCTTTCAAGCCTAACTTTTCACCTGCATGTATTGTTCCCACAATTTCCATTTTTTCTATGTAATTTGCTCCTACCCTTTTCTACAGATCCCATTTCCAGTTTTCTCTGTCACAGTATTCACTACTAGTACAGTTGGTTTAGACTTTGATTTAATTTCCTAGTAATTGCTTTTATGGCAGTCACCATAATTAGACTCAGCAAGGCCTTACTATATTCTAGGCAATTCCAATTCTGTATCATAGCTAAAAAAATTTATTTCCTTAGTCATACCAATTTACTTGCGGAGTATTTCTGATGATGTAGTTTGTAGGGAATTTTTAGTCTACCAGCTCACTACAATCCCAGAAAATATGTTCCCAATTACCCCTTTCTTTTCCATCACACCTCTAACATTTGCTGTCTACCTGAGGAAAGATTCTTTGGAGTCTGCATGGGATATAAAAATACCTATCTAAATATTTCCAAGCAAAGATCCTAAATTTTCTAGACTTTGTTGCATATTTGGGAAACATACATATATCTTCTCCCCCCAGTTGTTTTTGTGAATTGCTTATCCAATCTTTTCTAACCTACTCTGACTCTGATTCTTATACTTATCATGAAATATTTTGTATGCTGTACTAATTATTTCCTTTTTAACAGCAGCTTCTGTTCTAGATTCTACCAAAAAGTCTACCAGTGCTGGTATTTCACTCAGGATCCCCATTTATTTCTTTTACCTTGGGTTTCATCAATTTACTTGGGTTGCCAAACAGTTTGGTTAAAAGAAATTGCTTTTTAAAAGTTTAAAAATTTAATTCCCTTGAATAGAAAAACTCAAATGGAAGTGAGTTAATAAAAAAAACAGATTACAGAGATGGCCCTTTAGACTAGGAAGAGAACACCGTAGTAAGAGTTAAATGGCAAAGACAAACAGTTGAGAGACTGTAAGCATTTTTAGAATTTTAAGAATTTAAGAGTTAATCATTATCTCTAAAGCATTTGCAAACAACCTACTTGAAGAGGTGCTCGGGTCAGAAAGGGATTTCTTAACTTAGTAAACTGGATTGATGCCTACTTTCACCTGTTTGTGAGAAGGCTTGTTCACCAATGACTGTTGAAAATGTGTGAGATGGTTAATACTTATATTATCCTGCGGATTACTTGGGTAGTGGGACTGTTCTCCAAATGGAGTTTTCTTTTCATTGGTGGGGGGGGGGACAGTAGCCTTAATTTATAGTTTTATTCAGTAAGGTACATAGAAGTTAAAATGGACCTTTCAGTAACTGGTAGCCAATTTACATAATGTTTTTTCCTCTGTGTCTCACATTTCACAGAAAATTTTAAAATGTCTTTACTAGATTCTGTGCAGTGATTTTGTAAAGAAAGAAATGGGATGGCTTTAGTTAGTGCTTTGCAGAGGTGGTATTGTTTCTGCATGCTGTAGCAGTTGTATACTTGTTATAAGTTTAGCAGTCCATTATTATGGGATTATTTTGAATCATGATGCCAAATCAGTATTAATTGGAAATAATTAGATGTGTAATTGATAGGGAGAACGTACAGTTTTGTAAAGTCTTACCATAAATTTAGATGTCCTTGCCTTCACTGCTGCAGTATTCTTAACAGATGTGATTCCCTGCCATGGAAGCCTGAACGTCTGGCCAGTCTGCCAAAGACTACTTGTTGCTTTTAAAAAGGTACACCGAGCATCATCCAAATTCTCCTTGTGTAGCATAGGGCATAAAGGTGATGTTCAGGCCTACCAGAACTGAATTCCCCAGTAGAAACACAGTGCAAGAAACCCAAGAGGTAACCTATGCATCCAGGAAAGCAAAAGACTAGGGCGATGGAGGGAGTGAGCGAATACTGCAGCAGTGAAAGCAAGGACATCAACTGTTATGGTAAGATACACAACTGTACTATGTCCTTGCATTCACCGCTGCAGTATTCTTAACTGATGGGAGAGTGCCAAAGCTCACTTGGTACAGAAGGGCCCCTAAAAAGCATTGAAGAACAGCACTAACAAAACCAGCCCTAACTGTAGATACCAACCAACTTGTAGTGCTTTGTAAAGATTTGCACAGAATTCCAGGTAACTGCTTCAAGAATAGAATTAGTTTCTGCGCCCTTGAAAAAAGCACACGAAGAAGCCACAGCTGTAGTAGAATGAACCTTGACTAAAGAACGAGGGCTACTGCCATGAAAAGTGTACCAAGAGGAAATAGCCTTAGAAATCGTTTGCTTGGATACATCAGTTCCCAAAGATCTAGGATGAAAAGAAGCAAATAACTCCTCAGATTTTCTAATAGCCTTGGTGTTACCCAAATAAACCCCGAGTTGCATATGCACGTCCAAAGTAAGCAGCTCCCTCTTGCTGTTAGATTGTGGACTGGGGAAAAAAGTATGTAGATTAATAGACTGATTTAGCGGTTGCTCATTAACCACCTTAGGCTTAAAAGAAGGGTTAGTGTGCAAGGACACCCTGTCAGCATGAAAGACCAAAAAAGGAGAGCAAGCCATAAGGGTCTGCAACTTGGACACCTGTCTGGCAGAAGTAAAAGCTAACCAAAGAGCAGTCTTCCTGGAACAGTGTAGCAAGGAAACTGAATCAGCAGACTCAAAAGGAGCCTGAGTTAACTTCTCCAAAACAAAATTAAAATCACAGGGAGGAAGAACAGGCTTCCTGGGAGTTCTAATATTTAAGGACGCTTCTAAGAAATTGTTTAACATCAAATTTGGAATCTAAAGGAGGAGAAAAAGGCAGACAAGCAGAGATAGCTGATAAATGGGCCTTAATATAAGAATAGGCCAAACCAGCATTGAGCAACCTGCACAAGTAAGAGCAAACCAAAGGAATATCCACAGTAAAGTGGGTCCAAGTTACAAGAGAGACAATTAATAGAAAACTTCTTCCATTTGGGTAAGTAAGATTTCCTAGTAGTAGGTTCCTGGCTTCCTGCAGGACTTGCAGTATGTCCTCAGAAAATTGTGTCTGTGAGGAATCAAAATCTTATCACCCACACTGTCAGCTGAAGCACGTACAAGTGAGGATTCATGAGAGATCTCTTGTCTTGTGATTAGATCCACCCTGGGAAGTAACTTGTGGTGAGTGCCCCTGGCTAGATGCAGAAGTAGAGGGAACCAGTGCTGTTACTGCCAAAAGGGAGTTGGCAACAAGATTTTTAGGAGTGTCCTATTGAGTCTTGAACAGTCATTTCGGAATAAGAGAAAGGGGAGGGAGTGCATAAGGAAACATCCCCTTTCAAGAAAATGAGAAAGCATCCACTTTCCACACCAGACGACCTGGGACTCTGGCACAAAACAGTGGAAGTTGTCTGTTCAGAGGGGAAGCAAAACGATCCACATGAGGAGAATCCCACTGGGTGGATAATGTCCAGAAACACATCCCTGTGAAGCATCCATTCATGGAACTGCATTAAAGACCTGCTCAGAGTGTCTGCCACAGTGTTTTGACCAGAGAGGATATAAACTGCCTGAAGAGTCACTTGATACTTGACAGCAAGATCCCATACCAGAAGCGCCAACTGGCAAAGAAGGCAAGATCTCGTTTCTCACTGTTTGTTGATGTACCACATCACTATGGTATTGTCTGTGAACACGTTGAGAGGCCCTGGAGAGAGAGGATGAATGGTTGAAGAGCCAGCAAAAGAGCTGTCATCTCTTTGACACTGATCTCCTTCTGCTGACGAGGTGACCAGAATCTCTTTCTACTTTTAATGAGCCAAATGTCGCCCTCCATCCTGGAGTGCAAAGTTGGCATAATGGTTAATAATGGTTAAGGTGTTTATCTTACAGACACAAGGTGGGTTTGATTTTCACATGGGTTAATTGGCTAGGCTTAAAATGGCCCACAAGGGCAGTTAGCCTAGTATGAGCTGTGAGATTTAATTTCTGGCTCACAAACCGGGTTCACATTATCAAAGTGGGTGACTCCAGATCATCCAGCAGACCTGTTAACCAGCGGGGTGCCACAGGGGTCAGTGCTGGGCCCCCTACTGTTTGGTATATACCTCTCCAGAAGTTCATGTCAAAACTAAGAGGTTGTGGCTGACCAAGTTTACAGACTTCTGCAAGCTAAGTGCAGTCATTGAATCCCCGAATTATGTCTGTACACTCCAGGAGGGTCTCATGCAGACCAGCTACTGGTGTAGTAGTCATGGTCTCAAACTGAATGCAGAGAAATGTATCATCATGCCCTTCGGCACAATCAGTGTCCCTTCACTCTATCAAATGCACAATACCCTAAGTACCCATGAATTGATAAAGGATCTGGGATCACAAGTTGACTGCAACCATAACTTTGACCACCATGTGTCTACTGTAATAAGGAAAGCTTTCTATGTAGCACACTTTATTAGTAAAGGGATCACGTCGAGAGCAAGAGAGGTTATAACCCCTCTATACTCGGCACTTATCCTTGCCATAATTGAGTATAATGTACCATACAAAGCACCTGCAGCAACTGGAAAGACCTCAGAGGTTTCTAACAAAGGTCATCAAGGGGCTCTAGTATGTGCCTTACACATACCAACTAAAGTCCCTGTCACTATACTCCATATCGTATAGACTTCTTAGGGGAGATTTATGCCTGGCCTACCGAGCAATCAAGACCCAAACCTAATGAACTTGCTGCATATCTGTAAATCAAATGGGACTAGGGTTTACCCATTCCAGGGACCTAAATATGGCCTGCAACTTAAATAGACATGCTGGAGTGACAGGTTTATCTCCCAGGGACTGCTGCATCTTTGAAACAGGCCATCAGTTCTTGTGAAACAGAACACCTCTGTGACACTGTTCAAGAGGAACATGGACGAGTGGATGGGGCACAATAAATTCTTACTGGGGATAGCATCCACTGCCCTCTTGGGCATGGGCAGTCATCACTAAATGCAATCTTGGATTTTGACTAGCATTGCTGTGGCATTACATTCGGATGAAACAGTTCGGCTTAAAATGACCTCCGAGTCAATAGTCTAGTAATCTCCTATGACTCTATGATCTGAAGCATCAATGAGCAATTCCTGAGAGGGAAGAGGGGGTGAAAATGGATCCCTGGATTCGGAGACAACTGCTGAATATACCAGAATTGTTCATGTCTGAGACTAGGAAGAAGAGAAACTTACAAAGTCTAGAGGATGTACATGTTGGAGTCACACTGACTTAAGAAACTTTCTCATGTAAAGTTTGGCCAGAGGGAGCATTTCAATGGTGGATGCCATGAAACCCAGAGCTCGCAGAAATTCCCTGGTGGTAATGGAAGCCAGAGGAAGAAAGAATGTGAAAGAAAGAAATGAGAGTTTAAGGCTTTTGGAGGGGGCAGGGCTGCAAGCATTGGCACCATCTGAATCCTGCAATCCAAGAAAATAGGATTCTGAGGAGAAGTCTGAGAAGACTTTTTGAAATTTATAGTGAACCCCAGGCTCTGAAAAAGGGAAATGGCAAAATGAAGATTTTTCAAAAGGGTCTTTGGAGAGGATGCCTGAATCAGCAGGTCATCTAAGTAAGGAAATATTTGGATCCCTCGAAACCTGCAAAAAGCAATCACAGGAGCAAGTCATTTGGTGAACACCCATGGGGCAGTAGAAAGGCCAAAAGGCAAAGGAGACAACTGAAAATGCCAGAAAGCAACAGAGCAATGCAAGAACTTCCTGAAAAGATGATGGATCGGAATATGGAGATAAGCATCCTAGAGATACAGAGGCACCATATAGGCCTGAGGGAGCAAGAGAGGAAACAAAATCTGAAGGGACAGCATCTGAAAGGAAGGCACTTTTAGGTAAGTGTTTAGATGACAGAGGTCTAGAATAGGTCTCCAAATGCCCTCTTTTTTGGACACGAGAAACCATCTGGAGTAGAGCCCTTTCCCCCTTAGGACGCACGCACCTCTTGACTAGTAGCCTGAGTCAAGAGATTTTGAAGAACCTCTGTAGAAAAAGGAAAATAGGAGGAGGCTGAGCAATGTCCATAAAAGGGCTACTGGATTTCCAAACAATGAAGTACCCCTGACATAATTGACAGAACCCAAGACCTTTGAGTGACCTAAGCCAAACCAGAAGAGAGAGAAGTGCAAAGAGAGAGAGAAATGCAGCTGGGAAGATATGGATGGTCATACACCACCTGGTTTGTCCAGAAAGGAAAGCCATGGAGTCCCTGAAAACTGAGGAGCCTTAACAGGAAGAGCCCTTTTGCCACTCTTGCCTACCTTTAGTAGGGCAGGAATTGACTACGAACAAAGGAAGGCATAGTGGGGTAGTTTCTCTAAAATTAATGCACAGGGGAAAAAAACACTTACGCTCTGTAAGGCCTTACCCTTATCTTGCAGGGAATTAAACAAACTAGCAGCAGCTTCCCCAAACAAAAGTTTAGAATCCAGAGTGGCATCCATCAACTTAGCTTTATTATCATCGGGTAGAGGTTGGAGTCTAAGCCAAGAATACCTCTTCATCATTGAACCAAAAACAGCAGCCCTAGAAGAGGCATCTGCTGCATCATAACTACATTTAATAGAATGGCAAATAATATGATAGGAAGTCCCAAGCAAGGAAATAACAGAAGTTTTACCCTCGGAGTCTGGAAATCAGAAATAAGTTGACAGCCAAGAGCCAACTCCATACCTAGATATATGGTTTTGATAATGAATAACCAGAAAAGCTAGGGTAGCAGAAGTGTAAACCTCCTTACCCATCCTTTCCATAGTTCTGCTAGCCTTGTCAGAAGGCAACAACTAGGGAGAAGGAAATAATTGAGATGGCTTATCAGAGAGTACAGACACAACAGAGGGATCAGCAGCAGGACATTTATAGAGGAAAGAACAATCCTCCGGCATCCTCTAAAGCCTGTCTGGCTTCTTGGGAGCAGGGGGCAGAGAATCAGGTGATTGAGAGGAATTGGAAAACACAACCAACAAAGCAGCCAAAACAGGAGGAATAGCCACAGGCTTGGGGAATTCCAACTGCAACAGCTCTATTGTACCTCTTATGGATATCAGAGAACTGAGCACAATCCCACTTAAAAAAAAAAAAAAAAAAAAAAAATCCTCCTATAGAGTGTAACCCCCCCCCCCCCCCAAAAGGAAATTTCCTCAAAAGGAACATCTGGACTAATAGATTACTCCTCCAATGCATAGCCTAAAGAAGAAGGAATTTGAGTAAGTCAAGAAATTATCAGACTCTGACTCATCCTGAGAAGAATCCTGTTCTCTCTCTAGGCCTTTTAAGAGGAGTAGAGGACCAAGGAAGAGCAAGAAATGAAACCCCTTGAGGAGGCTTTAAGGTCATTAATGCAGCTGAGAACCATAGTAGGAACATCTTCCCCAACCAAACACCGAGGAACTCCCCTAGGCCATTTGGAAAAACTCAACTGTGGTTCCCCCTGAGCATCAGAAATGGATGCCTGCAAAGCCTCTTTAGACGTGCTGCCAGCCGGACCCTCACCGGCTTCTGACCCGGTCATGGCAGAAAAATCCGACAACACAGCCCAGCGAGCCTCCAGGTTTATAATAACCTCCAGGAGAAATACCTGGCAGAGGCTAGACACTGGAAGATTCCGGTTATACCTTTTTCACCTTCTTCCCTAACAACTGACCTTTGGGGCTGGAGATTCTTCCACTGTATGTTTAGCGAGAAGCGTAAGATGCTGGTTCTCGAGATACAAGGAAAGGGAATAAAGTCACTGCAAAGTGTTTTCGGAACAAATGTCTGACACAGAGCAAGACGTGTGGTCATGAGGAGCTCCTAGACTAAAAGACACTTATTGTGGCGGTCTTTATGGGGAATCTGTCTCCTGTACTGGCAGTTCCTGGATGACATTAACCCCAAGGAGCACAAAAAAAGTAAGAAAAAAAATCAACAATGGGGCACTTATCTGCAACTGCAAGAGAAGTCAGCAAACCGGTGTAGTAAGTCAGTGGAGAATGAAAAGGCATTCAACTGGCAGAAAACAGATGCAGGTAAACAGACCGGTAAAAAGTTAAGTTCAGACTGGCGGCAAAGAAGTTTTTCTTCATGTTTCACTGTTGCAGTCATCACACTTGGGTTATCTGCCTGCAAGTAGCCCTCAGTTGGCCAGAATACCAGAGTCTTGGGATTTCTGCATCTGATGTGGTCATGAGCCCCGTATCTAGTTCAGTGCCGATTTTAAAAGTGACACGCTGTGAGGGCTCCTAACCCACTGGTAAGAAAGAAGGTGAGATTGGACTACATAACATCAAATGCTTAGAATGGCTGAAGACCTTATTACTCTAATTTGGGGAAGCCAGCCTTCCCCTGCCAAAAGACAAATAATTGAATTTCCTTCTGATTCTACAGACCAGGAGTCTGATGACTCTGACCCTTCTGATTACCAGGACATAACCTTATCTACCTATGAGGATTCATATGCAGAGGAATCCATTCCCTCTGACTCCCCTCTAGAGGATTTCTCTTTTGGTGAAACCTTGCACACCTTAAGAGCATTTCCATCCTCAGTCCAAAAAGAGACTCGGGTAATTTTTAGATTTGCCTCTGCACAGGCCTCTAGCTGTATCTCCTGTCCTGGATATTGTAGACTGTCTTCTTGAGTCCAGTCTTACTCCTGACACCTTACCACCAGCTCCTAGAAAACCTGACAGGTACTACAGAGTACCGGATTGTCATAAATTTCTCTAAGAATCCTACTACGGATCCGGGTCCATTTCCCAGGGACCTAAAGGCATTAAGGCTACTACAGCCAAAAACCCTACCCCTTCAGACAGGGATTCTAGAGCTTTAGACAGATGGGGGTAAGAAGGTATATACCTCTAACTCTTGCCATCAGGGCTTTGAATTGCCAGTTTCGCATGTTGAAGTACCAGCAACATATTATGGAACTAATTAAACAAAAAATGATGTTGCTTTCAGATTGTGCAGAAAATAAAGATTTACAAGAGTTAATGCATTCTGCAAACAAGTTAGTAAACGTACTTTGCAATGTGGGTTTGATGCCTTAGAAGCATCTTGCAGGGCTGCTGTCACTGGGTCTGTACTGAGAAGGCATGCTTGTCTAAAAGAACAAGTCTTGCCTGACCATGTCAAAGCAAAATTACTAGGAGCGTTTGTTTGGCACAAAAGCAGAAGTTCTTAAAAAGATGGAAGAAAAAGCTAAATCTATGCAAACAGTCAAAGATTTCTTACAGGTGCAGCCACCTAGATTCAGTAGGCATTGGCCTTCAAAAAAAAACTGGTCCTTTCCAGTACCTCTCAGGCCTTCTCAGTCCAAACCCAGGGGAAACAGACCACCAAGACTACAGGCTCAGGGTATGCAGAGATCTAAACAATGGAGTGTTTCCACCTCAAAACAAGGGAGTGGTAATCCACCCCCTTATGGAAAAAGTTCACAATGGCTTTCCAATTATCCTTCCCAGCCATGCCCAAATACTTGCGCCCCTAGGAGGAAAACTTACCCTTCATGCAAAAAACTGTATGTCCATTACTCAGGACCGATGGGTTCTAAACATTGTGTCCCAGGGATACAGATTCTACTTCCACTCACTGCCAACACCAAGCTGGTTGCCAGACCTTCCTCCAAAACAGTGGGCAGAGGCTCAAAAGTAAGTACTTCCCCTTCTCCATATCAGGGCTATTATTCAACCTGTTCCAGTAGAACAAAGGGAACAGGGTTTCTATTCCAGACCGTTCCTGGTGCACAGAAAAGAGATCTCTTGGTGCCCTATCCTGGATCCATCAATTCTCAACACCTTTCTGGTGGTCCCAAAATTCAAAATGCTTACACTGCAACAGCTTCTTCCTATGCTAGCCAAGGATGCCTGGTTAGCCACCCTAGACTTAAAAGAAGCTTATCTGCACATCCCCATAAGGGAGTCTTGCAGGAAATTTCTACATTTCAGGGCAAGCTCTATGCACATCCCCATAAGGGAGTCTTGCAGGAAATTTCTACATTTCAGGGCAAGCTCTATGCACTATCAGTTCTCTGCACTTCCCTTTGGCTTCTCTACTGCGCCCAGAGTACTCACAAAATGCCTGGCTCCAGCCATTGCATTATATAGGCAGAGAAATATTCAAATCTACCCATACTTGGATGATCGCCTGATTCAGGCGGACAGTCAGGAATTGCTACTTCAGCACCTAGCATTTGTAAAAATACTTCTAACTTCACTGGGATACACCAACGGAAAGAAATAACAACTGGTACCCAGCCAACAAATTGTAATCCTGGGAGCAAGCTTGACCACAACTTCCCAGATGGCATTCCTCACTCCAGAAAAGCAGGTCCATCTAACAAACTATTTCAAACTACTGGCCAACAAAACCCAGCTATCTGTAAGGAAAATACTGCAAGCCCTGGGGTTCATGGCCTCATGCATTCTGCTAATTTCATATGCAAGACTGCATATGAGGAAACTTCAGTGATATTTAAAAAGTCTCTGGTTTCAACATTCTCATGACCTGGAAGCAGTGATTCCTATCATACCTTGTCTAAGGGCAGAGTTCCTTTGGTGGGCAGAAGCATGCAACCACAACGAGGGACTTGCTTTCATTCAACCCCTCGCCACCCAAACCCTGACAACAGATGCATCAGACTATGCATGGGGGGCTCACATGGCAGGCAAATGCATTCAAGGCAAATGGAGCCCAGAACAAATTCCCCTGCATAGCAATCAAAAAGAGATGCTAGCTGTGCAGAATGCCGGGGCGGCTGCAGTGGTGCAGCGGTTGGCATTGCTGCCTCACAGCAAGAGGTTCTCCGGTTCGATTCTCGGCTGGGGTGCCTTCTGTGTTGAGTCGGCATGTCCTCCCTGTGGTCGCGTCGGTTTCCTCCTACATCCCAAAGACATGCTGTAGGTTGATTGGACACTCTAAACTGGCCCTAGGTGTGTGCGTGTCTTTGCTTTCCACGAAAGGTTGGGCGTTGGGCTGGCAACTCGACACCGTAAAAACTCCGCTGCCAATCATGAGCGGACAGGTGATCTGCTGTGGCGCCCCCTAACCGGGAAAAGCCGAAAGAAGAAGCTGTGCAGAATGCTCTGACAGTCTTCAAATACCTTATCCTTCCAGGACAGCTCCTGATAGACATACAACACCACAGTTTGTGGTACATAAACAAGCAGGGCAGGTCTCATTCTTACCCACTCTGCAGGTTAGCCATGGCTCTGTGGAACACAGCCTTGAGCATCCAAGTGCATCTACAAGCTCGATTCCTGCCAGGCAAGCAAAATTCACTGGCAGACTTAAGCAGAAATCTACTGGACCCTCACGAGTGGAAACTGGAACCCAACTCATTCAAACTTCTAACCCAGAGGTGGGGAACTCCAGAGGTGAACCTTTTTGCCTCCCCCCAAAACCACCAATTGAACACATTTTGCAGCAGGAACCCTCACAGCAGAGCCTGGAAGGTGGGCACCCTATCCTTTTACATGGGAAAACCTCTCAATTTATGCCTTTCCTCCTCTGCCGCTCCTCTCACAAGTACTACTCAAGATCAAACAAGACAGTCCAAGGGCAATCCTTATTGTGCCAGACTGGCCATGCCAGCACTGATACCCACTCCTACGCAGTCTGACAGCAGTGCCACCCTGGCACCTACATTAGCCACCTTCCTTGCTGTCTCAGCAGGAGGGACAGATTTTGCATCTACAGCTGCAAACCCTAAATCTTGCAGCCTGGCTTATTCCATGAATACACCACCAGTATTCCTCAGCAAACAGGTGCTGGATGTCATCCTTGAGACCAGAAGGGCTAGTACTAGGAAATCCTATGCTGAAAAGTGGAAAAGATATTGTTCTTGGAGTCTGTCTCAAGGTAAGGACACAGCTGTGCCCAACTTGCCTCAAATCCTTGATTACCTAGCATAGCTGCTCCACAGAGGCCTTTCCGTCTCATCCATTGATTCATACCTCTGCCATCTCAGCTCATTATAATACTGAGCCTCTTCTCTTTTATCACCCTCTCATCAAGCAGGTCCTGAGAGGACAATTTAACTAGCTAGCCCCCAGGAGAGCTCCAACCCCAGCGTGGGACCTTAACTTTGTACTGTAAAAGCTCGCACTTCGCCCTTTTGAACCTGCTGCTTCAGCAGAGTTAAAAATCCTCTCTTCGAAAACAGCCTTACTTCTAGCTATTACTTCAGCAAGAAGAGTGTTTGAGTTACAGGCTCTAATGGCAGTGGAGCCCTTCATTATTTTCCATGCTGACAGGGTTTCCCTCAGGACTAACCCTTCCTTTATGCCCAAGGTGGTATCCAGTGTGGCTTTAAACCAATCCATCCATTTGTCAACCTTTTTCCCTAATCCTCAGAATAGAGGGGAAAGGATCCTGCACTCCTTGGACGTGCACAGACAGCTCAGGTTCTACCTTGACAGGACTAAGCCTTTCAGAAAATCTGACCAGCTACTAGTCAGCTTTGCTACAGGGACAGAGAGGGCAAGGCCATTTTGAAGCAAACCATTTCCAAATGGATAGCACACTGCATTCATTTCTGCTACAAGCACCATGGAAAAACCTACCCCCCTGGGGAATCAGAACTCATTCCACTCGCACTACTTTAACCTCTACAGCATTTCTCAGGGGGGTCCCCACCAGGGACATCCTGGAAGCTGCAACCTGGAGTTCTGTACACATCTTCACCAAGCATGATCACTTACCTATTTTTTCTAAATCCAGAGCTGGATTTGCTACAGCAGTCTTGCAAGGCCTGCTAGCCAGCTCCAACACTCTTGACTGCCTCCACCCTTCCTCAGCTTTGGGAATCAACCCAAGTGTGATGACTGCAACAGTGAAACATGAATAACATAGTACAGTTGTGTACACTTACCATAAATGTAGATGTTCGCATGTATTCACTGTTGCAGTCCTGGTTTCCCTTCCTCCAGCCCCCTGACTTTCTCTCTCAATTTTTCCTATCCTCTTTATGGCCATCTTTTTTATAGCAGGGGTATTTACTTTTTACTGGCGGTGTTCCACACCGTGTAATAGCTTCCTATTTTGGGGGCTCCTGACATCTAGGGCAAGAAAAACTGATGTAATGGCATTGGCTGCATGTTTTATACCCCTGACAAACTGACGACATAGAAGAGGTGACAGCATCTGACGCACAAATCCTAAGACTCTGGTATTCTGGCCGACTGACTCCTACCTGCAGGCAGATAACCCAAGTGTGATGACTGCAACAGTGAATGCACTCTAACATCTACATTTATGGTAAGTGTACACAACTGTACTTTCTGACTTTGGTAGGCCTCAACATCACCTTTATGTCCTATGCTATGCAAGGAGCGTTTGGGTGATGTTTAGCATACCTTTAGCAGCAAGTAGTCTTTGATAGACTGGCCCAGACGTTCGATCTTCCACAGCAGGGAATACCATCTATTAAGAATATAGCAGTAGTGAATGTTATCAATCAACCTGAATGCCATCTTTCTTGTCTCTCTCTTTCCCCCACTTCTACTCTTTCAACTAACCTACATCTTTTAATCATCTCCTGTTAATACCTCATCCTTGCCTATATACCGTTATCTCAATCTCTCCACTCTTATTACATTTCTAGTTGTTTTCTTGATTTATTTCTACTTAAAACCCTTCCACCTCCTATTTTCTGTTCTGAAGCTGTATGCATTAGCACTGTTCATGCATCTCCAGGTACTACATCTAAGCATGTCTTTGACTTGTGTACAGTTAACTTCTAAAATATATGATGAGTGTGTTTGCTGTTTGTTTCAATGTTACCTGCAAAGTTATGTCTAAAATCTCTCTCTCTTTATCTGTTTAATTGTCAAAATGTATTTTATGATGGGCTTTTTTCCAGGGCCTCCGCTTAAAATGGGAGTTGTGCCCAAATGGACATTACCAGTAAACAAAAAAACAGTAAATAAGCAGAAAGATGGCTTCCTGTCCCACACCCTGAAAGTACTGCTGCATTAATCAGATTAAGGATGTGAGTTACTAACAAATTTCATCATGTATTGCTGTGTGAGAGTCCCATAGTTTCCACTCATATAATACAAAAACAGGTAGTGCTCCCAGGTCATCCACAAAAATAGGCACTTGTGTATAGCAGGTCTAAAAGTTAACAAATTAGAAATGAGCTAAATGCATATTCTGTTCAGTTGATCTTTACCTAAAGTCTCCATGCAGGAGTATGGCCCTTAGTGCCACTTTATAAATTTGCTGCTGCTGTTGGTTTGCCATCATTCAGATGACTGCCATTATCTTCTTTTCAATCAGCTACTCCTCTGTATACATTTCTGCTCATCCCATGCCCTCTTGAATCCATCCACACCCCTCTTTCTCATTTTGGCACATGGAGGTCAGGTTGTCGTATGTGAATTCCAGCTTCACCACTTATTACTATAATCCATTCCATTTGTGCACATTCCTCACTGTGAAAAAGCACTTTGAAAGACCAGTTAGTAATTTTAATCTGCTGCCTGTGTGCCATCCTATGTACAGTTTTCTCCCCATGTCCTTCCTGTTCAGAATGGCCCCAAGCATCTCCCTGGCAGGATCTTATGCACCAGATCTTTCATGACTCTCATCTTTGGTAAGAAGAGCCTTAACTCTTTCATTGTCTAGTCATATCTCTCCCCCCTTCATCCTAAGCTTTGCTCTAGTGTCTTAACTTTTGGACTTCTTACAGCAGCCTGATGTCTCTTCCTTGTGTGGCCTAGGTGTAGGTCTGAGCTGGGACCTGTAGATTGAATTATTATTTGATTTTGTATCTCTCTCACCCTGAGGGTGCACACAACTAGTGTCAGCTGCTGCTGTTCCTTCCCCATGATCTTGGTGGACCAGACCTGCTATGATAAAGCCCCATGACCCTTTTTCTGCTCTGTTGCTATTGTTTGCACTCTCCCCAATATTTCACATACTGGTTACTATAGACATTGCATTGATTTGCATTTAACTGCACTGAACCTCAACTGCTATTTTTCTGTCTTTATCGGATAGTCATTCCAACTCTTCCTAGGTCCATGTCACCAAAAAAAAAAACTGTACTGCTGCCTGATCTTTTGGAACCAAGGCTTGGCCCATGCAGTACTCCATCAGTTATTTTACTGGTTTCTGAAATTGTCCCTCTTACAACAATCCTCTTTGTCCTAATGACCATGCAGCAATGTACTTTTGCAGCCTTGAACCTATCTGTAACCACACGCGTGCACACGCACGCGCACACACACACTTTTCCTTTTAGACACATTTGTGCAGGACTTAGCTAGAGGCCTGGTCGAAGTTTAGGCAGACCACAGCTGCTGGTACTCCACTGTCAATTTTACCTGTAACCCAGTAATAAAACTGTATTAGGCTTGACTGGAAGCTCCTCCTGACCAAGAACCCATGTTGGTTGCTCACCTGGAGATTGTTGCTGATGAGAAATTGCTACCACCCTTCCCTCAGGATTTTCCCCATCGACTTTCATTGCCATTGCTATTAATCTTAACAGGTCTGCAGTTCCTCAGATTTTCTGTTATACTGGCTTCTGCCCGCCCCATTCCTGCTTTGGTGTTCTTTCTTTTGACTTCCCATCTGATGTCATCCTCATAATAAAATTGATACTTTTTCTCCATCTCTCCCTCCTCTGTCATTTCTGGACAACCTGTACCTAAGCAACTCCCATGTTCCACCTATTCTAGTCTTTTACTTGTGTTTCTGTGACATCAGTATTGCCAGCCCCCCCTTTTACATAACTGATTGCAACTCCCCGTCTTTCTATCCAAACACCTTGCATTGCATAGTAATACTACTCAGCTAAACTCTGAACCATTCTTTCCCAAAATTAGTAAGAACATTTTGGAATGGTTTGGCACACTTTTTTTTTTTAATCCAGAATAAAAGCCTACCTAAAGGGTTTGTCCTTTCTCTTCTTGCCAGGTAAATGCCATTTGTTTGTGGTGGTCATTTCTGCATTGCAACTTTATCATTTTTTATTTATTGTCAATGAACAGTATTTGCCTGACTTTTTGCCTTTCTTTTTTTTTTTTTTTTTTTTTTTTTTAAAGAATGTAAAGTTAATCTGTCTCCATTTAGTAGTGTATTATAAAGGTTTCGCTTTGTAATTCAAAGACTACGCTAGTGAAAGTACCCACCTTAAAAACGTATTATGATTGGTAGTACTCCCTGTTTCCTTTTCTGACACAGATATTGCATCATCTGTGCTCCTTTTGATTTGCTGTGATTTTCTGTATTTTAACAGAGTGCATTAGAAATTTTAAAATAGTTGTGACCACTTAGTTTAACCTCATTGAAATTCCTATTTTGGAAAGGTTTTTTTTCTCCTAACCAGACAGGGTAATAGCAGCTTTCAGACAGTAAATGTATAGGTTAAAAAAACCTTGAAACAGTATGGTCAGACTGAAGGTAGAGATGATTCAATACTAACCTATTCTAAATTCAAAGCCGAAGTAGGAGCAATTTGAAAGAGCTTCAGCTTCCAGTCGTATTTTCCTGTTTTTCCATTTTTTCCAGACCTGCCCTGTAGCTTTGCTAATCCTTATCATAACAGTGTACCACCCAGAGATGGTTGTCTGACATATGACATTATCTGGGATGCAGCTGGAAGTGGTAGTTAAGGAGCATGTATGACACATTCACTTCCTGACGCCCATCAAGTCAAAATAGTAACCAGGCTTCATTAAAATAATAAAGGTAGTTATTTTTGGACTGTTGATGTCAGACGTCTGATGTCCTGTACCAGTCTAGTGGCAAGCCTATTAGCTTATGTGAGTTATGCAGCTGTGCAGTACTTCATACATTTTACAAGATATCAGAAGTCCTTCCTATCTTGTCCATAGCATTTGTGTCTGTGTGTCTGTGGATACATACATACTAACTAATGCAGATTTTTATTCTAAAGTCCCCCTTCACCAACACAGGTGAGTAATGGACTTATGACCTTCGGTAGGTAATTTGTTTGCCCAGGTGTTGCAGCTTCACATCACTGTGCTATGTAGGCGTGGTCAGACTTTCCATGAACTAATTTCCTGTTGTCTGTTTCTAAATCTCCCACCACCACTTAGTAATCTGCATCTTTTCCTGATGATGTGAGAGTAATGTCTCTCATCACCTTTGTTTTCTAGTGTACATTTCTAATTCTTCTATCCTTTCCTCCTATGCATTTATTCTTTCGTGCATTCTTTTTGTCACATCTGGTCTCAGTAGACCTTTTCAAGAAAGAGATCCAGCAAGTTAAATTAGATGAGCTGTTAGTACAGTGGTATATTGCTTAAATGTACATGTTCAGGCTAACACCTGTTTGCACAAGTGACAGCTTTACTGCACATTTTCCAGTTATGCATTTTTTAACAAAATACTTACTTGGACTTGGTACATGCAGGATTGCAGGGGTTGTAACAGATATCAGTTTAGGTGAAACATTTATATTTATATACATATATATATATATATATATATATATATATATATATATATATATAATTTGTATAATAGATACATTTTTGAATGTGCATTAAACATGGTATAGTTTCACATGTAAAAATAAAAGGCTAATAATGTACATTCTCTAACCAAGTAACCAAATAAAAGAACATTTGCAATAGAGGAAAAGTTGATAATTTCATAATTTTTATTTAACCAGTGTCCTTCTGTTGATATGGATTCCAGGAATGAGCCAAGTATTCAATCAGTGAGTGTTTGTTAATCTCTTCTTTTAATTATAAAAGTTTGTTTTTGTATGATGGTATAAAAACAGTTGTGTAGAAGATGTAATCAATGTGAGGGAATGATATTACTGGTAGTGTACTTGTCTGTGAGATAGTGAAGGAATACATTTTGAATTATATGAATATGGAAGAGTGAAGTGGATGATTGTAGTAAAAGGAAACCTAATGAGATGACTATGCATGAATAAACATTGTCATCCAAAAACTGGGAAGAATTTACAAGCTACAAAACTATATTGAGGGACCTAAATCCATCTTTTCCACCTACCTATGCACACACAACAATTTCTGTATGCAGTAATGACCTGTCATGCACATTTGAAAACAGTGCAGTGACAAAAAAAGTACATAGTCTGAGCAACACTACAGTACCTGGTTGTACAACATCCCTGCACAGACTATAGTTCATCAAAAATCTTAAAGATCTATCTGTATAGCTCCCATAACCATTCTGTTGACTATGTAACCAGTCAGAGATTGCAGCATAATGAAATACGCACATGTATACTGTCCTACATGTACGGAAATGTCAGACTTTTAGAGGGCAAAGCATTTACAGTAAATTTGCATGTCTAGTGGCTGGTTATTTTCCCATGTGCGCTGTTTTCCAGGGAAATATTCTAGAGTCCAAAATTATTTGCCTGGAAGCAACTGTAAGAGAGCACGTAAAACATATTTAGACTCCGTAAATAAAAGTCCTTCTATCAGAACCAGTCTGCTGTTATAGCAGCCAGACTACAACAATCCTATATAGTTAAAAGCATGCAAGATAGCAGAACAGGATCCCAGATGATGATTAAAGTCAAGAAAATGAAGGGTAGTGACCACTGCATTAGCATACCAAGGACATTATAAGATGAAGCAACAAAAAATGGAAAATATGACTGTTGGAATTCTCCTTGGAACGGTTTCCCATCTTTTGTAAAATAACTGTACTTGAATAAGTGACCCTTTCTGCAACTCCAAATCTTCAAGAATGCTATTTGTAAGTGAAATATGTGGCATTTTTCCTGTTACTCATATCACTATTGGGATACAAATTTGAAAAAAAAGAAAGCTTAGATGTGCAGTTTTTTTGCGATGGAGGAAAGTTATGATCACAGTGGTATTCTACAGCCAGTCTTGAAGGGGAAGGTTGCTTAGGTGAGGATAGAGTTTGACCCTGAGCATAAAAAGCTGTTACATTTGCAGATTTCTCTCTCTAAAATTGCTGCTGAATGTTCTCTTTGTTTATTTGATTGGTCGTTTGAGAATCGACAAGCTATCTGAAAACTGGAATCCTTCATATAGGTTGCATATGTATTTCAAAATATAGTTTCACAATGTAATAGGAGAAACCGAGACTACCTCACTTTCACTGAAATATGTTAAGGTTTCCCTGAAAAGTCTCTGCGTGCTTTCCCAGCAGGCAAAAACAATTCTGGTAGCTTTTGACACTAGTACTAGACTAAGAAAGCAGTACCATTGCAGAAATATTTGATTTTATGGTACTTTTATTTTGTGTTGTCCTGGAAGTTGAGTATCTCACTCTTCAGACCTCACTCTTAAGGGAGATTCTACATGAGATGCCTCATTCAGACCTCAAATTTGAATTTTCTAGTAAAATGGAGGGTGCGGGGTATTTTGTGACTGAAGTGCTAGTTTTGCATGCATGTGTTCTGTATTCCACACTATACCTTTGAATGTGTAATCAGTCCAGTCTAATGTTTGTAGTATGAAGTCTCTGTTGTTGCATTTTACTAACTCTGAAGTCTGACATTAAAACTCCTAATTGATATCCTAGGTTGGTAGTACACATATGTACAAACATTTCATCTCCTGCAGTATGGTAAACTTCTGACAAAAAGCTACTGCACATTTTTGCTGAGCCAACATCTGTGAAAGCAAGCTTATTTTGTTGTGTATGTTTCATCAGTAACAGTATAAGATGACTTTGTGTGAGTATCTTTCTAAAACTTTTACTGGAAAGTTACAAAAGATTTCTGAGCATTCAACTAATGTACTTCAGTGTGAAGGAAATCACTTAATTATATGTATCTAATTTGCTTTGCCCACTAGTAACATATTACAGTTTTGCTATATAAAAAAAAATCAGTATTATAGGGTACACAATGTTTGAAACCTGAAAGGATTTGTAGAACATCTAGAAATGGTTGATCTGACCACTATGTACAGCCCTGTTTTGAGGCATTTTATATATATATATATATATATATATATATA
The DNA here is from genome assembly GCF_019279795.1 of Protopterus annectens. Taxonomy (NCBI): domain Eukaryota; kingdom Metazoa; phylum Chordata; order Ceratodontiformes; family Protopteridae; genus Protopterus; species Protopterus annectens. The sequence goes on from NC_056748.1 coordinate 1,049,296,353, forward strand.
TATATATATATATATATATATATATTTATCTAAAACTAACTAAACTGGTTTCTGATATTGGCATGTATGTGTGTCAAATGTTTTGCAAAAAAGAAATATGGTTAAAATTATTTTTATTTCATAACTATATTACAAATCTTCATGCCCACTAAACTGAGTATTCAGAAAAAACAAACATTCTTAAAAATTTGAGGGTCCTACTGTAATACCAGTTTTTGTGGCATCACCAAACAGAGCTCGGTAGTATGACCTCATTGACTTGTGGGTATCTCTGCCACCTAGAACAGATGTCCAGCTATCATGTCAGTTGACTGTTTACATGAGAAGTATTGCTGAACCGGGGGGGGGGGGGATAATAAGGTGTCCGGTCAATATTCTTGCTATATACCTTGCACAATAGTTATACAAAGATGCTTTTAAAAAGAAATAGAACAAGGAAATGCTTTGGAAATCAGCTGTAGTGGAGCACTCCTAAAATGATTTTTTTTCCCTATGTTTCTGGCTGGACTTTACTAATTTTAAACAATTTCTATACATAATTCTACTGGTTTAAGTAATTTCTATAGATAAGGGAAGAAAATAAACTTGGATCATGCTTGAGGGGGAATGTAAGTGCTTCTGAATATGGAGCATGGGCTGTGAAAGAGGAGTGGGCCAGTGTCAGAAGGGAACCTACAAATAGTGAGCAGTCAGGTGAAATGGGCTAAGCATTTGTAAGTGTTGCTAGTTGCGTGATTTAGTTCATCATTGGTAAGATAGCTGAAAAATTGGTGACTAAATTAGAAAAAAGACATTGCGGAGTATGTCATTCATCTAATAAAGGGCTTTGAGTTTGGATTTGTAAATCAATATACAGGATTGCCATAGTGAAGTATTCAAGGCACTGCATTGCATAAATAATTTCAAACTGGGAGCCTGAGGTGTAGGGACTCTTGGCATCTCACCTCTGCTTTAATTTGTAGGGAAGCAGCTAGCTGGCATACCTATTCTCTTCTGCAAACTATACCATTGTATGCTGCCCAGAGAAAGTATCTGGAGTCAGTTAAAAAGATGTGTACTCTCTGCCTGAACATTATGTATACTGAATGACCTCCATACTGAAATGAAAGACAACAGAAAAAAGCAGATGAACATGGAGTTTAATAATGAACAAGCCATGCAGCTGTATGCAACATGATAGAGGTGTGTGCGCGCGCAGCTGTCTGTATCTGTGCCTCCAAAGAGAGAGAGAGAGGTTTACTAAAATCTACATGTGTTTATTTGCATTACTGTTAGCTTGCTAGCTTCAATATCCCAGCCTTGGAATACTCTTTTAGGTTGGAATGAGTTATGAAAACTTCTTATTGCTAAAGTATGTGAAAAGTATGCTGGTGCAACTCTAAGGGACCAAATTAAAGGAACCAGAAGAGGCTACAGTGTGAAGCCATGCTATTTAATGGTGTTTCTTTTTCCTTTTTTTCAGGTGCTTTTGTTGGATGCAAAGAGAAGCATGAATCTGGGGATCTTTCTCAAGCAGTTCAGAAGGTTAGTATGTAAAATAGACTATGATGATGGATCACTGGCTTAGTACAGTTTTGTCCGAGATCATCCTTTAAGTGGTTATCAAAGTTGTAGATCCATGATCACTACCAACGATCCATAAGCGTTTGAGAAATGTACTTTTGGAGTGTCCCATAGATGGAATAGGGTCAAGTAGTTTGTAAGTAGCACTAGACTGCACATCCACTAGACAGCTGTTTGGGACTGTCCCAAACAGCTTACCAGTCATATAAGATCTAATTCTGGCACGGCTGGGGGGGGGGGGGTGCACACACACAGATGTGTACAAAATTGTAGTGAAGGAATGGTCTCTGTCTTGGAGAGAGAGAAAATGTAATTGCTTCCCCGTAGTAAACAAACCATGTGCAATCCTATCTAAGAACAGCGTAAGTTGTAGGAGAGCAATGGCTGAAGATTTTCCAAATACATAGAAAAGAAGGCAAGTGGAGGGGTTTTGATTGCTTAATGGGCAAGCTTGGATGCAAGTGAGAGAGAGAGAGAGTACCATAAACTGTACAATAGTTTTTAAAGGAAGTCACCACAAAATGTTAAATGTATCTTGCTTGATGAATCCATCTTACTGGCATGTCTAAAGCAGGCTCCTTTTCATTTGCACTAAAGCTGTGAGATCATTCTGATAGTAAACTCTGTCAAAAAAAAAAAAAAAACAACAAAGAAAAAAAACTAAGTGAAAATCTCACTTGAGGAAATACTTCCATTTGAATACCATTGCTTACACTTAACTTGGAGAGTAATTGTCCTTGCACAGCTGCTGTTTTAAATTGATAGATTTTTCATTTGTATTTCAAATCCTGTAGAGTGTTTACACTGGCTTTTGTGACAAATCGCAATAGAACTATTTTTTTTTAATCAGAGTGATTGACAAGAAGTTTATAGCGGAGTCAGAAAGATATTTACCCAGTAGGTAGCACACATGGATGTTCTTCATGTTTCACTGTTGCAGTCATCACACTTGGGTTATCCTGCCAGTGGTAGCCCTCGGTTGGCCCGAATACCAAAGGCTTAGTATTTCAATGTCGGTTGCTGTTGCTTCAGTACTGACGTCAGGTCGTTGGGTATAAAAAGAGGCAGCCAATGCCATTACATCAGTCTTTCTTGCCGAGGAGCCTGAAGCAGAAGCAGTTCACACGAGTGCCAGTCGGCCGCTATCTGAGATTTTGTTTCCGAAACAAAATCATCTTGAAGTCTTCTAAAGCTAAGTAACCCCATTGGGGGATCCTTTTTTCTTGCTCTGACCGATGTCAGAAAAAGTTAGCAACTGTCTCGCCTGTGGAAAGCAAATACCACACCGAGATTTCCATTCTTACTGTGTCACCTGTTTAGACCCAGACCACAACATACTTCGCGGTCGGTTTTGTGCTTTGTTCAACGCCCGAACTATTAGTCATCAGGCCCTTATTGTAGCTGAATACTTTCATTCTCGATCTCCGTATTCTGAAATGGCTTTGGTAAGCCAACTACTGATCTTCCAAAAAAAGTAAGGATAAAGACAGAGACACACCGCACAGGTCCAAAACTACTGATGACGTTTCCGTTAAGCTAGTTGCCAGTTTGCTGGTACTCAGTGAGGCACTTTAGCAACCCCTGGATTCGCAGACCGCTACCGAGACCCATTCGGAGTCCGGTATGCCGTGAGACTCTTCTTTGACTACGGAACCTGTGGATGTCTCTACCTTGGATGGGTCCGGAGCTGCTTTGCAGGCACCGGCTTCTGAGGAAGCTCTTCGCACTACCGATATTTGACACAAAATGATGACTTCTTTCTAAAACTACCGAGTTTCTAAGGCCAAGAGTATGAGCTACCCCTAAAAAACCAACGACCCAATCTCTAGTGCCTGCTTCCTTGCCACAATCTCAGATGCTTAAAATGGCAGAAGACCTGATCATGCTGATCAGGGGAAGACCGCCTTCCCCTGCTAAAAGAAAGAGACTTGCCCTGAGCAACTTTATCTGACCAAGAGTCCGACGACTCTGAGGTTTCTCACTATGAAGACATGCCCTTATCTGCCTATGAGGATTCAGATGCAGAGGAATCCGTTCCTTCTGCCTCCCCTCCAAAGGATTTTTCTTTTGGTGAAACCCTGTGTACTTTGAGAGAGAGAGTTTCCATTGGGAATGCCAGGATTATCCTCAGCCCAAAAAGAGACTCAGGGAAATTTTAGATCTACCACAGCACAGACCCTTGGCTATCCCTTCTGTTCTGGATGTTGTGGATGATGTCTTTATGGAATCCAGTCGAACTCCTGATAGTTTACCCCCCTGCTCCAAGGAAACCTGACCGGTACTACAGAGTCCCTGACTCGCACAAATTTCTCTTCAAAATTCCTACTGCTGACCCAGAGGTCATCTCCCAAGGACCTAAAGGAATAAAAGCAACTACAGCTAAGAATCCACCCCCTCTGACAGTGATTCCTGAGCTTTAGACAGATGGGGTAAAAAATTTAATTTTCAGTTCCACATGCTGAAATTCCAGCAACATACTATGGAACGTATTAAGCAAAAATTATCTACCTTTCCTGACTGTGCAGAAAACAAAGAATTACAGGCGCTTATGCATTCTGCAAGCCAAGTCAGCAAGCATACCCTGCAATGTGGGTTTGACGCCCTAGAAGCATCTTGAATGGCAGCAGTCACAGGTTCTATACTTAGAAGGTATGCCTGGCTTAAGGAGAAGACCTTGCCAGACCATGTCAAATCAAAATTATTGTACGCTCCTTTGCACAAGGACAATCTGTTTGGCAGCAAAGAATTGGTTTTAAAAAAGATGGAAAAAAAGGCTAACTCTATGCAAACAGTCAAAGATTTTTTGCAAGTGCAACCTCCAAGATTTAGTAGGCATTGCCCCTCAAAACATTGGTCCTTTCCAGCACCTCCAGCAATGGAGTACCTCCACTTCTAAAGCAGGGAGTGCTAAGCCACCCCCTTATGGAAAGAATTTACAATGACTTCTCAACTCCACCCCTCACCGCTGTCCAATTGCTCGTGTCCCTAGGAGGAAAACTTGCCCACCTTGCAAAAAACTGGACCTCCATCACCAACTATAAATGGGTCCTCAACATAGAATGCCAGGGGTACAAATTTTTACTTCCACATGCTGCCAACCCCAAAAGGGTTCCCAGACCTTCCTCCAGACCAGTGGGCAAAGACACAAAACCAAGTTCAGTCCCTGCTCTCCATAAGGGCAATTCAGCCTGTTCCTGTAGAACAGATAGGCCAAGGTTTTTATTCCAAACTTTTCCTGGTACCCAGAAAAGAGGGGACCTGGCGCCCAATCTTAGATCTATCTATTCTAAACACCTTCCTGGTGGTACCAAAATTCAGAATGCTCTCCCTACAGCAGATGTTCATCGTGTTTCACTGTTGCAGTCATTACACTTGGGTTATCCGCCGGCAGGCTACCCGCAGTCGGCCCGAGTTCCAAAGTCTTGGTCCGGCGTCGGTTGCTGTCGCCTCTTCCCTGACGTCAGTGCGCCAGGGGTATAAAAGATGCATCCGACACCATTTTCTTCAGTCTTTCTTGCCGCGCGGTGCCCGAAGCAAAAGCAGTTCGCAAGTGCCAGTCGGCCGACTCCTGAGATTTTCGAAATTGAGTTTCAGAACCAAAGTCTTCAATAAAGCTAAGTACCCCATTGGGAAAACTTTTTCTTGCTCCAAACCAATGTCAGTAAAAGTTAATAATTGTATTTCTTGTGGGAAGCAAATACCTCATAAGGACTTTCACTCTTACTGTATTCCTTGCCTAGGCCATGACCACGATGTTACTAGTTGTCGGTTTTGTGCTAGATTCAAGAAACGCACTATAAAACGTCGTTTTGATTTTGCTTTACATTATTTTGGCCAAAGGTTTAATTACATAATGCTGTCGGAACAACCGACGACCGGAATTTATAAAAAACGCAAAGACAAAGAAAAGGACAGGCATCTGAGGTCCAAAACCGACTACGAAGCCTCTTCTAGGCCCGTCGCCGGTTCTCAGTGAGGCGCTTTCGCAGCCTCTGACACCCGCTACCGCAGAGCCACAGGCCGTATCTGACAGCCACGTGGAGACACCGAGGCCTGTGGAAACTCAAGGTATTGGGCCTACGGAAACTATTCCCTCAGATGGCTCCGGAGCCGCTGAGCAGGCATCGGCTTCTGAGGGTGTTTTCAGACCTTCACAGCTTACAATTAAGCCCACTACAACAGCCAAGGCAAAGTTAAAAACACCATTGAAGACAAGGAAACAAGTACAGCATTCTACTGAACAGTCATCCATGCCAAAGAAACAGATGCTTAAAATGGCCGAAGACCTAATTACTTTAATCAGGGGTTCCCATCCCCCTCCTGACAAAAGGCCTAGGCAAGACACCGAGTATGATTCCTCTGATCAGGTTTCCATTTCCTCTGATTCTTATTATGATCAGGGCTATTCTCTCCCTCCCTCCCTATGAGGACTCTGATGCTGAAGAGTCCATTCGTTCAGCCTCACCGCCTGAGGATTATTCTTTTGGAGAAACCCTGCACACCATGAGGGAGCATTTCCATTGGGAGAGCCAGGATTATTCAGAATCCAAAAAAAGGCTCAGAGACTTTCTTTTATTGCCTCAGCACAGGCCCCTAGCTGTTCCCCCTGTGCTTGATATTGTTGATGATGTTTTCTCTGAAACCAGTCTGACTCCCGATTCTTTACCCCCTGCACCAGTCAAGCCAGACAGGTACTACAGGGTCCCTGACTCTCATAAATTTCTCTACAAAAACCCTGCTGCAGATCCAGAAACAATTTCTCAGGGTCCTAAAGGGGTTAAGGCTTCCACTGCTAAAAATCCTGTCCCCTCGGATAGGGATTCCAGAGCTCTGGACAGATGGGGGAAAAAAGTTTACACTTCTACTACTTTAGCTGTAAGGGCTTTAAATTGCCAGTTTCACATGCTTAAGTATCAACAATATCTCGTGTCATTGTTAAAGCAGAAAATGGTTTCAAACTCAAAGTCCTGACGGTAAGGAAATGCAGGATTTATTGCATGCAGCTGAACAAGTGGGAAAGCATACTTTACAATGTGGTTTTGATTCATTAGAGGCTTCTTGTAGAGCTGCAGTTGCAGGCTCTGTTATCCAAAGGCATGCTTGGTTGAAAGAACAAAGTTTACCTGACCATGTTAAAGTAAAATTATTGGATGCTCCAATACAGCATGATACTTTGTTTGGTGTTGAGGCAGAAGAGGTGCTAAAGAAAATGGAGGATAAAGCAGAATCAATGCAGACAGTAAAAGATTTCTTACAGGTTCAACCACCTAGGTTTAGCAGAAACTGGCCTACAAAAAATTGGTCCTTTCCGGTGTCAGACAGGGCACAAAGAGGCAGATACAGACGCCCAAGAGGCAGATTTCAGCCCCAAGGCTCCTACAGACCTAAACAATGGGGTGCTTCAGCCCTCAAAGGAGGGGAAGACAAATCACAACCTTATAGGAATCAGTCCCAATGACTTCCCTCTACAGATGCCAAGCACTTACCTTTTGGCAGCACCCCTACGAGGAAAGCTAGCACTTTTCTCAAAAAATTGGCACGTAATCACCCAGGACAAATGGGTACTGAATATTATTTCTCCGGGTTACAGGTTCCACTTTCACATGCTTCCAAAATCGAGGTATGCCGAACCTGCCACAAAACCAACGGACAGAGGCGCAAAAACAAATTGCTGCTGTCATGGACATGGGAGCTATTCAAAGAGTACCACAGCAAGAACAGGGGCAAGGATTTTACTCAAGACTTTTCTTAGCACCCAGAAAGGAAAAAGCCTGGAGACCAATACTGGACCTGTCGATCCTAAATACTTTACTGGGTGTTCCAAAATTCAAAATGTTAACACAGCAGCTTCTACCCATGCTGGGCAAGAAGGCTTGGCTAGTTACTTTGGACCTCAAGAAGGCATACCTGCATGTCCCAATCAGACAAACTTGCAGAAGATACCTCAGATTCATAGCAGGCTCAATGCATTACCAATTCTCTGCACTGCCCTTTGGCTTATCTACTGCGCCCAGGGTCTTCACAAAATGCGTGGCACCAGTAATTGCATTTTGCAGACAAAAAGGAATACAAATATATCCCTACTTGGACGACTGCCTTATTCAAGAAAAGAGCAAGAACATTCTACTAAAGCATCTGGCATTTGTAAAAAGATTACTAATTTGCCTAGGTTACACAGTAAATGAAAATAAATCAAAACTAGTGCCCTCTCAAGAGATAATATTCCTGGGTGCAAGCTTAAATACAACTTCCCAGATGGCTTATCTCACGCCAGACAAACACAGACAACTGACTACTTATTTCAAAATATTGGCAACAAAGACCCACTTATCTGTAAGAAACATTCTGCAGGTTGGACTTCATGGCATCCTGCATACTGCTAATTCCATATGCAAGACTGCATATGAGAAAACTACAATGGCATCTAAAAAGTGTTTGGACTCAACATTGTCACAGCCTGGAGACCATCATAACTTTAATTTCCTGCGTACAACCGGAGTTTGGATGGTGGTCCCAGGCCTGTCACCACAACAAGGGACAGCCTTTCACCTTGCCCACAGCCAGGCAGACGATAACCATGGATGCATTGGATTATGCCTGGGAGGGGGCACATATGGCAGGAAAATGTATTCAGGGCACGTGGCCCAAGGAACAAATGCATCTTCACATCAATCAGAAAGAGATGCTAGCTGTACAGAATGCCCTGACAACTTTCAAGGACCTACTACATCCAGGACAACTACTAATAAAGACGGACAATACCACAGTTATGTGGTACATAAACAAGCAAGGGGGCACATATTCCTATCCCCTATGCAGGCAAGCCATGACCTTGTGGAACACAGCACTAACCTATCAGGTACATCTGCAGGCACAATTCCTGCCAGGAAAAAAAAATACACTGGCAGACGAACTAAGCAGAAATCTCATGGATTCTCACAAATGGAAACTAAATCCACAGGTATTTCAGCATGATAACAAGAAAATAGGGACGCCCAGACATAGATCTTTTTGCCTTCCCTCACAATTGCCAACTACAGAAATTCTGCACAAGAACTTATCACTCTCAATCATGGAAAGTGGATGCTCTATCATTCAGCTGGAAAGCTCTGACAGTCTATGCCTTTCCTCCAGTGCCTCTTCTTACCAAGGTGCTCCTGAAAGTCAGACAAGAAAAGCCAAAAATGATCCTGATTGCCCCAGACTGGCCACGCCAACACTGGTACCCAATCCTAAAGAGCTTGTCTCAGGGCCCAGCTTGGCCTTTACCTCAAATTTCTCATCTGAATCAACAAAACAATCAAATTCTGTACAGTCAACTCAGAACCTTAAATCTGGCAGCATGGCAGATAATGTAGCCACTCAGACTGCACCTCTCTCTAAAGCTGTTATGGATGTCATTTTAGAACCAGGAGGACCAGCACTAGGATATCTTATGCAGAAAAATGGAAGAGATTCTGTGCTTGGAACCAGGCACAAGGGCTCGACCCACTTGTTCCAAATATACCTCAGATTTTACAATATACCTAACTGAGATGCTGGACAAAGGCCTATCTTTCTCATCAATTAAAATCCATGCCTCTGCCGTTTCAGCTCATTACAATAAGGAACCTCATATTTTTCACATCCTCTACTAAGACAGTACCTTAGAGGGGCAAAAAACATAAGACCCCCAAGGAGAGCACCAGTACCAACTTGGGATCTCAATTTTGTTTTAGAAAAACTCACACTGCCTCCTTTTGAACCAGCCAGCACAGCTGATATAAAATTTATTATCATGGAAAACTGCTCTGCTCCTAGCAATAACTTCAGCAAGAAGAGTATCAGAGTTACAGGCATTAATGGCTGTGGAACCTTTCATCATTTTTCACCAGGACAGGGTTTCTCTCAGGACAAACCCAATATTCATGCCAAAAGTAGTTTCCAATGTGGCACTGAACCAAACCATTCATTTACCAACTTTCTACCCAAATCCCCAGAATAAAGGGGAGAGACTTCTGCACGCTTTGGATATATATAGACAGCTACGATTCTACTTGGACAAAACAAAAGCTTTCAGAAAAACTGAGCAACTGTTTGTAGCCTATGCTGCAGGATCACAAGGAAAACCTATCACAAAGCAGACAATTTCAAAATGGATAGGACACTGCATCCATTTCTGTTATGCACAACATGGCAAATCAGTGCCTAAGGTCATTAGGCCACATTCTACCAGAGCAGCAGCCACTTCAGCAGCCTTTCTCAGAGGAGTACCAACCAAAGACATTTTAGAAGTTGCAGCTTGGAGCTCAGTGCACACTTTCACCAAGCACTACCACTTGCCTCTACTCTAAATCCAGAGCAGGCTTTGCCACTGCAGTCCTGCAGGGCCTGGTAGCCTCTCCAAATCCAATCTAGACCCAGCCGCCCAACCTCAGCTTTGGGATTCAACCCAAGTGTAATGACTGCAACAGTGAAACACGATGAACATAGTACAGTTGTGTGCCTAACATAAATGTAGATGTTCGAGTGTATTCACTGTTGCAGTGCAGGTTACCCACCCATCATCCCCCTTTCTCATTGCTGGGACTTCTCTGTACTTCTCAACTCTATACAACCTATGTGGTGTGTTTGCTTGTAGATGAAGAAAATGTTTATATTAGTACAGGCATGCTTTTTGGCATAATTTTATTTTTCCAGCCGTCCTATCTGGGGGCACCTGACATCTGGGGCAAGAAAAACGGAAGAAAATGGCGTCTGTTGCATCTTTTATACCCCTGATGCACTGACGTCAGGGAAGAGGCGACAGCAACCAATGCCGGACCAAGACTTTGGAACTCGGGCTGACTGCGGGTAGCCTGCCGTCGGATAACCCAAGTGTAGTGACTGCAACAGTGAATACACTCTAACATCTACATTTATGGTAGGTACACAACTGTACTTTTCTCCCTATGCTCTCCAAAGATGCCTGGTTAGCCACCCTTGACCTAAAGGAGGCCTATCTGCACATCCCAATGAGGGACTCCTGCAGGAAATATCTACATTTCAGGGCAGGATCTATGAATTATCAGTTCTCTGCACTTCCCTTTAGCTTATCCACTTCTCCCAGAGTTTTCACAAAATGCCTGGCTCCAGCCATTGCCTATTGCAGACAGAAATATTCAAATTTACCCATACTTGGACAATTGCCTAATTCAGGCAGATAGTCAGGAAAAGCTGTTGCAGCTCCTGACATTTGTAAAGGACCTTCTTACCTCCCTGGGGTACACTATCAACGAAAAGAAATCTAAACTAGTCCCCAGTCAAAATATTGTATTCCTGGGAGCAAGCTTGGACACAGCATCCAAGATGGCATTCCTTACTCCAGAAAAACAAGCCCATCTGACAGCCTACTTCACTCAAATGGCCACCAGAACCCAGCTATCCGCAAGGAAAATCCTGCAGGCTCTAGGGTTCATGGCCTCCACATGCCAGACTGCATATGAAGAAACTTCAATGGTACATAAAAAGCCTTTGGTGCCAACATTCTCAGGACCCGGAAACGGTCATACCTGTGATACCTTGTCTAAGGAAAGAGTTCCTTTGATGGGTAGCAGCATGCAACCACAACAAAGGGGCTTCCCTTTACACAACCCCATGCTGCCCAGACCCTAACCACAGATGCATCAGATTATGCCTGGGGTGCACATCTGGACGGCAGGTGCATTCAGGGCCACTGGAGCCCAAATCAAATTCTTCTGCACATCACCCAAAAAGAGATGCTAGCTGTTCAGCATGCTCTGACAGCTTTCAGATCCCTACTCTCATCAGGGCCCTTACTAATCAAAACCAAAACCACCACAGTGATGTGGTACATAAACAAGCAGGGGGGAACCCACTCTTATCCAATCTGCAGGCTAGCCATAACCCTGTGGAACATGGCCTCATCCATGCATATTCATCTGCAAGTTCAATTCCTGCCAGGCAACCAAAACTCTCTGGCAAACAACTTAAGCAGAAATCTCCTAGACCCACACAAGTGGCAATTAAACCACTACACCTTAAGCCTTGTGACCCAGAAATGGGGTAGTCCGAAGGTGGACCTATTTGCCTCCCCCTACAACCACGAGCTCAGCAAATTCTGCACCAGGGTACCTCACAACAAGGTCTGGAAAGTGGATGCCCTATCCTTCCAGTGGGCAAACCTCTCCTTCTATGCATTTCCCCCCTGCCTCCTCTTACAAAACTATTACTCAAGATAAGGGAGGAAAGACCAAGGGCAATCCTGATTGCCCCAGACTGGCCATGCCAACACTGGTACCCACTACTGCGCAGTCTGTCACCATTGCCTTCATGGTACCTACCCCAAATCCTACTCTCCTGACTCAGCAGGAGTGACAGTTCTTGGATCCACAGTTGCAGACCCTGAACCTTGCAGCCTGGCTTTTCCCTTGACTTCTCTTCCAGTGGCCAGCCTAAGCACGCAGGTACTGGATGGTCATACGTGAAGCTAGATGACCCAGTACAAGGAAATCCTATGCTATGCTGACAAGTGGAAAAAGGTATTGTTCCTGGATTCACACTAAAGGAGTGGATACAGCACAACCCTCCTTACCTCTTATTCTGGACTACCTAGCAAACCTACTCCACAGGGGCCTATCCTTCTCTTCCATTAAGATCCATGCCTTTGCCATCTCTGCTTATTACAGCACTGAGCCACTTCTCTTCTCTCACCCTCTCATCAATCAATTCCTGAGAGGGGCTAACAACTTAAGGCCACCAAGAGCAGCACCCACCTCTGAGTGGGACCTTTAACTTTGTGTTGGAAAAGCTCACGCTACCACCCTTTGAGCCTGCAGCATCAGCAGAGTTAAAATGGAAAACAGCCTTGCTTCTTGCCATCACTTCAGCTAGAAGAGTGTCTGAGCTACAAGCACTTTTGGCTGTGGAACCCTTCATTATTTTTCATGCAGACAGGGTCTCCCTCAGGACTAACCCAACTTTCATGCCTTAAGTGGTGTCCAGTGTTGCTCTCAACCAATCTATCCATTTGCCCACCTTTTTTCTCTAATCCTCAAAATAAGGGGGAAAGGATCCTGCACTCTTTAGATGTGCACAGACAGCTCAGATTCTACCTTGAGAGGACTAAGCCCTTTAGGAAATCTGACCAGTTACTAGTCAGCTTTGCACCAGGGGCAGAGGGCAAGGCCATATCAAAACAAACCATCTCCAAATGGATAGCACACTATATATCCATTTCTGTTACAAACACCGTGGGAAACCACCCACTCAGGGAGTCGGAACGCATTCCACTAGGGCATCTTCATCCCCTACAGCCTTTTTCAGAGGAGTCCCTACCAGGGGCATTCTGGAAGCTGCTACTTGGAGTTCTGTTCATACCTTTATCAAGCATTATCACCTGCCTATCCTTTCCAAATCCAGGGCAGGCTTTGCAACAGCAGTCCTGCAGGGCATACTAGCCAGCCCCAACTCTACTTGACTGCATCCACCCACCCATTCTTCAGCTTTGGGAATCAACCCAAGTGAGATGACTGCAGCAGTGAAACATGAAGAACATACTACAGTTGTGTACACTTACCATCAATATAGATGTTGGAGTGTATTCACTGTTGCAGTCCTGGTTTCCCATCCTCCAGCCCCCTTGTATCTCTCTGTCTTTCTCACTCCTTACAGGGCTATTGCTATTTACTTTTTACTGGTGGTGTTTTTCCACCATAACTTAGCTCTCTATTTGGGGGATCCTGATACTTTGGGCAAGAAAAACTGATGTAATGGCGTCGGCTGCCTGTTTTTATACCCATGATGACCTGACATCAGTACTAAAGTGACAGCAACCAACACAGAAATACTAAGCCTCTGGTATGTGGGCCGACTGAAGGCTACCCCTGGCAGGATAACCCAAGTGTGATGACTGCAACAGTGAATGCACTCTAACATCTACATTTATGGTAAGTGTACACAACTGTACTTTGTGCCTGGGTCAGGTTTCCCTTTTTCTCTGTAACACTGGGGTCAAAGGGCACCTATCTGAGCAGCTGAATATGAAGACGGATAACTGTTACTCTCTCACTAGGTCTGTTCCTGAAATTATTGAGGATCTAAAACAAGGAGCTGGTGAGCATTACGGGGCTGAGAAGCTGAGTGAACTCCTAAAGTTGCTGCCGGAAGCTGATGAGGTAATTCTAAGTATGTGCTTATGTCATTTAACTGACATTCTGAGCTCTTTGTCAGTACATTGAAAAGGAAGATGATGGTTTGTAATGAGTGAACAAGGGGGAAAAGCACTATACCCAGATTTGTGTGCAGGTCTCTTAGAGAAATTGTGTTGTCATGGGGACTCATTATGCAGTTCATGGCTGGAACTAGCTTAGTCAATTGCTATAAACTAAGGAGTTTTTTTTTTTTCTTTTCAAAATGGAGGGCAGAGTATACAAGAAGTTGCTTTTGCTGCATAATCTTCAGTTTTGCAGTCTTTTATGTTGGGGGCAGCAGTTCATTTTTCATTTATTCCCTGTATACTTGGCTTGTTGAATCACTGAAGATATGACATTGTGGGACTGAACTATTGTTTTCATGGTAGTGTAAAAGTTCATGATTAGTCCATGAGACAAGGAAAAAGCTTCAGTATTATAGTTTGCTAGATGTATGTGCCCCCTCATTTTTAGTCTGTTTTGTGAAGTTGATTATAGGAAGGGAAAAAGAGATTAACATTTTCACAAAAGCAAATGGTACAAGGCAACCATCATAGCTATTCCTTGCTGTGTTGGCACTGCAGCATAGCAGTTAAATGAGCCATGAACAGCAGTGTGTCATGCACAGGTTAGTTCAACATCTCCACCTGTGTATTTGGGTTTGAGCCAATTAATTTAAGTATATTAATTTCATATAATAATTGTGACTCATTCCTGACAAGTATGTCCTTGGTGCTTGCTTAACTCCCCCAGCCATTGAAGTTTGCAAGTCACATGTACAGTCACAAAATGGTGAACAGGAGAAGTCTGTTATATCTTGGACTATTCCCCTTACTCTAAGTTAAAGTGATCTTGGAGTTGTATGGAAGTGTGGTGTGGGAGAGTGGAGGGGCAGCCCCTGCATATGAATTGTATGAAAAAAACACTTAAATACCATTACAGCAAGTTTTGATATTCACAGTTGACATTTAGTGATCATATTTACAGAGCAAGCAGTCTTGAGTTTGACATGTAGCCCTACCACCACCAAGCAATATACTGTCACCACAGACAGGACATCCCTATAGCCTAGGAGCACATTCCACATGTGTTGCCCTTTATTTGAACTACCCTCAAGTTATGGGGATTGACCCACCTGACTGAAGGAATGAGAAATGCTCCCATCTTGTGTTTTTATTTCCACTCCATAATGGATGTGTAATATCATAGCTCTAATCTCTTTCCTTTCTTTGTTTGATGTGGGCTTTGCCTTTTACTTGCCCTCTTTTATATGAAATACCACTTCCTCTCTGCCTTTTTGGGAGTTGAGAATTACACATGGTGTGTAGCTGTGGCCTCTACAGAACTTCATGCATTGTCATTGCCCATTTATACTTCTGTTACATGTATATAACCAGGCAGTCTTTGGGCATTCCCACAATTTGAACACTAGTACGAGTATCTTCATCTCTGTCCCAACCACCCATCCATAGTTTCTCCCTACACTCTCCACACATCACACCAAACTTATTTAATGATGACCCTCACCTTTACCCCAAATACAGACGGATTTGAGTTGAAATGGAGTTAAAGTAAAATTTAGTGGAAAAATACTCTTCAAAAAATGAGAATTAATAATATCCCAATATATTAAAATCCTCCCAATAAGAGACATTCACCCTAATTCTGGCCCAACTTGTCATAACTTAACATCAGGACAATCCTCTTCCACAGACTACTCTAACCTATGTCAGTCAAGCCCTAACCCCGCTGATCTATCTTTTGCTGCCATAAGCTTTCAAAATATAAGAAATTACTGAACTACATACATGGATTACCCAACACAACCATGATACTCTAGCTGAAACTTGGCTTAAACTCATCTTAAACAACTCCAAAATTACACTACCTGATTGTAATAGCATCCATAATGGCCAACTAAATAGGAAAGGTGGTGGTGTTGCTTTAATGTTTCCCAACAACTACCACATTTCCCTCTACAAAAAACTAATAAGGTCTGCTGAGTTGAATTTTGTTGTTGTCTTCCTGAAAGTAAAGAAATATAAACAAATATGTATTACCGTCATTTGCATCCTCCTTGGTGTGACAATACAGCTACACTGAAAGATATCCTACATATTAGGTATGTATAACAATTCCACAGGAAAAAATACTACTGGATGATGTCAATATCAGTTGGTTGGACATAACCACTAATTCCCTTACATCTAGCATGAACTTGCATGGTTTCACTCATCTAATTAATAATCCCACACATTATAGCAAGACATCAAATTCCTTATTAGACTGGGATCCTAGCAGCATGTTTATAAAACCGCCCTTAAAATCAAACCATGCTCTACTTCAGCTGACTATCTTCCAAACGAGTACCTTAAAATGGCAACCAATAGCCTTGCTTATCCTGTATTAATCCTTATAAATGGGTCAATCCAGGAATCCCACAATGTCCTTCTACACAAAGGAGGAAATTCAACAGATATTACTAATTGTGGTCCTACAGCAATATTCTCCTCCTGCTCCCAAATACCTGAAAAATGTATTCAAAAACAATTGCTGAAATATTTCTTGCAGTAAGAACTCCTATCCCCCACACAACATGGCTTCTGCCCTTCATGTAGTACTAAGACTGAATTTCTAACCTTTGTAGATACTGTCAGTAAAGTAAGAGATAATGGCAAACTAGTCTCCTCCTTATTTCTAAACTTGTCCAAAGCCTTTGACACAGTTTGTAACAGCAACATCTACTTCAGATGTCCTCACTAGACCTGTCTCAGCCCACCCTTTTATGGTTCAAAAACTACCTTTCCACTAGGTATCAGTCAGTAAAGTGGCACTCCACCCTCTCTCCATACCTCCCAGTCACCACCAGTGTACCACAAGGCTCTGTCCTTGGTCCCTTCCTCTTTTAACATTCTCACGAACACCCTTTATGCATTTGTACAACAGGCCTTCCTAATGCAATACGGAGATGACTCCACACTTTTATGCATGTCTGACAATCTGGCACATCTCCAAAAAAATTCTTGGGTAGGTTTTAGCAGCCACTGGAACGTGGCTTTGTAACTCACAACTCGTATTCAACCCAAAAAAAAAGCTACTATTTTCCCCCAAACCCCCCTCTCATGAAAAAACAAAATTTAAAACTCCCTCCCTTCAAAAGTACACCCACTGAATTAATTTCTAATAGCAAATCATTAGGGATGATTGTAGATTATCTTAAATTTGACCTGCATATACAAAATTATATAAAAGAAGACTCGCCAAAAATTAAGGATGCTTTACACAACCAAAAACATTCTTGCTAATGGTACTAAATCTACACTTGCCACTATAAAATTTGTCACTACACTGAAAGGTAGTCTGTACCATTACTCTATGAAGACATCTGAGCCAGTTCAATCTGATATTAACATTCCTTTACTGCATACAAAGTAACATCTAGTATAACAATGAAAGATGCATTGTAACAAAACCGCACTTCAGTTTACAGCCTCAGCTGTAAGAATTAATGTCTCTGTTCTTGTCTGTATTGTAATATGCAGTGCTTTTATGCCACTTTTGCTGTATATAAGCTATGAAACGCTGAGGAATAAAATTCCAAAACCAACACTCAAGTGTATCATTGCATACAGTGCCTACAGTTTTAAGAACCCAAGCTTCAAATGTAATCATGTTATTAAAAATACCCTTCTGTTCATCCCACTTAGGGAGAGTTTTTCTCTAATTGAGCTTGTAATGTGTTAGTCTCCTCCCTTGCAACACTACTTGCCTCATCTAACTAGTTTATGGTGCTCCTATCCTTACTGACCTCCAGGCATCACAAAAATCAAAACTTGATCAATGCTACAATAAATTAGCTAATTTTGCAGCAAATACCCCTTTCAGAACCCACTATTTAGCACTAAAAAGTCTAAATTGATTAGAACTAACCCATCAACTAACATATACAGCCTCTTACCACTTGAAAAATTGCCCAGCATCCCTCTACTTGTCCAGCACTGGCATGGTTGTGCAGATGGTATTCAATCAGTCATTACAATCCAGTGACCAAAAACTCCTCTCTGTCCACAAAGCTATCAAATGTGTGCTGGGCATGGTCTGTACTCGTACTATGTTTCTAAGTCCTGGGACTCCTTACCTATATCCTTCAGGTCAAAACACTCCCTCCAGTCCTTTAAAAACATTCCAAAAACTTCCTAGCCAAAATGTGGCTGCTCTTGTTCAACCCCAGGATAAACTGTATCCTTAAATATGAACAAATACATATTCATACCTTACACCTCCATACTCTCACTTCTTCATTCACTCCCTTACTTCAATCAACTTCTCTCTGACCTTACTCCATTTCTAAATGTGCTATAACCCTGTTTTTTTTTCCTCACTTGATATTGCAACTTCTATGTTGTACTAACTTCTTAAATTTCTCTGTAACCTGGCTAAAGTGTATCTAAATGTTAAATCATTGCCATATAAGCTGTGTTAATCTTAACCAATGCTTTCATATTGTCTAATTGGTGTAATTATATAAACTGGAGATGCTGTTGTATTTTTCAAGACTGTAAAAATTACTGTTCTTAAAATGTTTTTGTAGTACTTTGGAGATTTTCTGCCCGGGCTGCCACTTAAAATGGACATCTGCCCAGTCACTTTGCTGGCAATCAAATGTCCATAAGTTAATGTCTGCCTTCCAGACTGAAAGCTTAACTTGGTCTAATGGTATACTAGTTTGTCAGGATGTGTAAATCTGCACCCATGTTATATGCAGTCTGCTGTGTTCTAGTTGGTTCCTTTTAGTGCTTTTTGTTTTGTCTTTATCTTTCTCCTTATTGCAAGGGAACTCGTGTAGTGCTGACCTCTTTGACACCACATTTAGATACTAATTGTGTAATTCAGAGCCGCTGTGTCATGGTTTGTTGTTTTCAGGATCCTTTTTCAACCTCCCTTGATTACTCCTTAGGTCAAACAATTTCATATGTTTAAAGGAGACCCCAGGAAGCTAGAGGCAACGGACCTTTTTGTATTTTTGCTGCTACAACTTCCAAGGTAAGAAATTCCAAAAACTGCACATCTGGAACCAATGTTTAGTAAATAAAAGAAGTAAAAGGGCAGTTAAGTTTTGGGTCTTATGCAAACTTAAAAAAATCTCTGCTTTACTGAAAATGTAAGAGCTTTTTTTAAATGTCATTTGGTGCATTAAATACCACTTCTGCAGGTTGCATGGTAATGTGTGTCATAAAGTCTACTGTACTAAGTGACTTGAGCTCAGATTTTTTTTTTTTATGGTGAGGACTCCTTGAAGCAACTGACATTTTTCATTTCTAAATGATCCGTGTTTGTGAAAGATAATCCAAGATGTGTACAGAATGTTTTCAGTCTTGAGAAAAGATAACTGTGGAGTTCTGCACCTGTCCCATCAACACTGTGATAGAAACATAACCTGCACGTTTGTTTGTGTTTGAGGGCTTGTTGGACTTTCCTCACCTTGGTGCATTATGGATTATGGGGTTAAAGATGAGGGCATATGACGTCTTCATTATGAAGTGGTGTAGGTCACCTACCTGATGTGTGAAAAATTCCAGCTGCTGACAGTGTCCACATTTCATTCAGGCGCATTGCCTGATTGCTTTGTCTGACCCTTGACCTTTGAAATATTGGCTAATCTGTGATGGGAGTGCAAAGGGCTTGGCCTACAGGTTAATGACCAGCAGCAGACACACTACATCAGGAAATCTCACACACACTCCACCCAGTTTTGCTTTTCATTTGGACCTAGCATTCTTTCTGTGTTTATGTGCAGTGGTTGTTAAACATAAACAGCCTTCTTGTATTTGAGTTTCCTTTTAATGATATGTAGGTGTTACTTTCCTGGAACCTGAACTTTAGTCATCTTTCCCAGATTGCAGAGATAATGCATCAACTTTTTAAATGGACAAACATAAATGTTATACAGCTGCCATATTGCATGGGTCCATCATCAGCAGTTACCCTTTAATGGTTAGTATATTTTTTTATTGTCCCAGTGTTGATCAAAATGGCATTGGTGTTTGAATTACTTTTAAGTGCTCATACCCCAAAAACATGTAGATCTGACTGGCTAAATAGTCTGAGCATATTGCATTTACCTTTACCCTTGCCCTTGGTCATAGCTAAACTTGTTTTATGACTACCAGTTAATTTCCTGAGGATACATATGGAAAAAATTAAAGAAAAAAACATCGCCCATATGTCTTTTCAGCATCCTTCTCCAGGTCATACAGCTCCATAACCACTTTGGCAGTTTTCATATAGATCAATCCAAATAGTGCAGAGCTGCACACTAATTGTTTCATGGTTCATTTATTCGATGTACATTCCCATGGTAATGTTGCACTTTCTAATGAGGGAGAGTATCAAAACTGACCACTCTGCCATTTGTCGTCATTATGCACAGGCTTGGTTTATGGACAGGGTACATGGGGGGACTGCATCTTATATACTAAGCAAGTCCAGCTTAGCGAAGCCTATTTTCATTGGAGGACTAGGAAGTAAAGCAAAGCTCCAGAAATAAAAAGGATAGTTTTATTGCTATTTATGCACTTGTGTGTGTGTGTGGGGGTTTGTTTATATAAGTGTATTTTGTGTGGAGTTTGTGTGTCTGTCTCTTTTTATAAATGTGTGCTTGTGTGTGTGTATATGTATGATATATATATATATATATATATATATATATATATATATATATATATATATATATGTATATATAGATATGTATATATAGATATATATATATATGTATATATATATATATATATATATATATATATATATATATATATATATATATATAGTGTGTGTGTTTGTGTGTTGTCATATACGCACATACGTGTGTGTATGTATATATACACATGCACACACTTGGGTGTTTATTTTATTGAAATTAAGTTTCATCATTGATAGACTTTGAAATTGAACTTGAAATGCAGTTAGAAAGTTTTGACATTAATGGTTTCACATAAGTGCCATAACTCTAATCTTATTGATAGTTACAGACTGCGTATTGAGATACTAGTCTTGAAGATGGAGTTCCATCCATTGGCCCTCTCTATACTGCAGGCTGTTTGCACACTACGATCTGCTGCTGATGGTAAGCAGACTCACTCTTGCATCTTTTTTGAATGCATGACTATAGTGTTAAATTGCAGGGCTCCATTTTTGTTTCTGTTTTTTTTATTTCTTACTTATTGATCACTCACAGGTAAAACATTCCTTGACACCCGACTTAAAAGGTCCCACCTCCACTTGAATGTTGTGAGACTGGGTAATGTCACTAGGGCAGAGCTTACTGAATAACTAATGAAAACAGCTGTGCTGTGTGACATCTCAATTCATGTTGGCCGATTGTGACATGTTTTTTATTTTCCACCATGAGTGACCCTAGTAACAAGTTCCACAAGACTAGATGCAAAGGAAGTACACGCAACACAATAAACAAGGTATGGAAATGGTACAGTATCTATAGCTGTCTGTAATCAGACTTTTTATACAGGAGTTTTAAAACATTCAAAGTGAGTTGCAGTGCTGGCTAGATGAGGTTTAATCTACCCAAGTGGGGTGGTAGAAGATTTTTTGGTTATTGCATGGGACCTTGTTAGGAAAAAGGTAGCAAGTGCATTGGAAGAAATGATAAAATACTGTTTTGACTAACTTGGAGGCACAAGATGAGTTTCAAGCTAATTTGGGGGAATTGATCAGGAAATGCAGATAACTTTTCTGAAGTACTAAGAAAGCTTTAAAGTCACCCAAAGTATAACAATCTGAGGCAGAGGGGCCACATTTAACATTCCTCTTTACTTTGCAGTATGAGTCCAAATGCTGGGAGGGCAAGGCCTTTGGGAAAAGGGTGGGTGGAGAATACTGGTCATGAGACAGTGTAAGGAGACTGTGTCACTAGATGACAATTACCTGTCCTTTTGCAAAATGTACAAAATGGTTCTTCTCTGCAACAGCAGCACCTCGGATCACCTTGATGTGGGATTAGTTGTGTGGGTTGAGCATTATTAGAGGGTTCCTACAAACCAGCCACTTATTTGTGAAGAGAGTTTTGCTAGCTCATATATATTCACTCTGATTATGATGAAAAATGATACAACACTTGTTGGTCCTCTCTGTTCACAAAGGTCATTTTCAACATTGTGTTTGGGTCATATCTTACAGGAACAGCTGTACCTCTAGCTGGAGGAAAATCACAAGCAAGTTCATTTAGGTTTCCGCTTCTCTTGGGAATTGAATGCTGGTGTACAGTATTTTTTATGTTTGAAATCTTTGCAGACTAATTACTTGGAAACCATTTGCAGTCTTTTAGTGCCAGTTTTTCACTCTGTCATTTTGTCCACAAAAGTACAGGCTGTGGATGCATGTCTCTCAACTGCCCCTGATTTTGACTCAAATTTTAGCTCTGTCTGTATTAATTCCTCCTAAAGCTGGTGGCTTTTGGAGAAAAGCTAGTGAACTGCACTTAGAGCTGTAGAGATTTTTACTTCAAAAAATGTATATTAAGTCATTCTCCTATGAAAATGACTGAAGTTAATAGTACTGATAATTTCAGTGTCCCTGATTATTTAGGGATTTGTCCCTGATTCATTGAGAGCTGTGTGGATGCATTATTCCTTCAGAATAAAGATAATTACTTCTCGTGAGTTCAAAGTGGAAGTGACTAAAACATTAAGGAAGAGGAGGGCCATGTTGATGGCATTCTGTACGTAGGTCAGAGGGCCATGTTGATGGCATTCTGTACGTAGGTCAGAGGTTAAGTGCTGCATTTGTATACCAGTGTTCCAGTTGCTGGGAATGGATAATTGGGAGGACCTCAGGTGCACAGTGGTTTATTTTAGCACAGAAGAGACTCAAAGCTATGACTGAGCGCCACTGTAATTAAAGAACCATGAGCCTGACACTAGCATGCCCCTTTCCGGAACTGTTTGTGTAAATACACACATATGCCCACCAAGTGGTGGGTGGGGTTGAGATAGCTGAATGGTGCTGATCTTTAATGATGCTGTCTGGGTATGATGAACATTAACTAACTAACTTAATGGCTGCAGGTTTTATTGCAGTGGTCATCCTTCCTTTTGGTTAAAGCTCAAACCTAGGTGCAGACATTATTTCCTGGCACTCCACTTTGTTTTATTTGTGTTCCCCCATTATCTCTAAACTGGGAAACATACAAATATGTGCTCACAAAAGTCTCCTCCTGAGAGCAGGGTGATTTGTAGCTGTGCTGCATGCTTTAGTGATACTTCATGAAAGTATTTAAAACGGGTCTCTTCCCTTCCAGATGTACAGATAAGATCTTGCTAATCTGACCCTGTTTACAAGAAGTATAACAAGTCTGTTTTTGATTTCAAAAGGATTTTTTTTCTGTTGTAATGTATTGCTTGAATGACAATTTCTTTGAATCCCTAATCACTGACTCCAAGTATTTAAAAGCCAGTTTTATTGAAACCTTTTATATGAATCTCAGATAGTACAAACCTCCTGCAGTGAAAATTACCAAACTAAAAATATTTCAAAAAGAGCTTTTGCAGAAGGGCAAGCCCCCTTGTACCCCAGTCTGGAGACTTTACCATCCACACCTGCTTCTGTTTTACAGAACTACATCTATTTATTCACATTCAATGAAATGGACTTTCAAACAAATGGTCATTCAATTAAATGGACTTTCAATTATGTTAATGCATTGAGTTTCCATTTCAACAAAATTCTCATTCAAACAAATGACACCAACATCTATGTGCATATAATAAAATATGAACTTGTACAGTGCAATTTTCTTTTTTTTGCAGTAATTAGGTTCATAGGTTCATAGCTGTGTACTAGGCTAATGGCCCTGGAGCCATTACAAGCCTAGCCCATAGAAGTGCTCGTCTTCATATTTGTTGCACTAGAAATATATCTTGTATTTGTCCAAGCTGTACAACATTTGCTCCCTCCATTCTCCTGTGCATATGTGATATCTTATGGAAGAGGATAAAAAGTGCGTTTTATTTAGGCAAATGAGAGAACCTCCTCCAGGAACTGTCTTCCCTATGTTATTCCAGACTCTCTACTCTTCCATTCTGTCATGATGTATAGTACCACAGTACCTTTACCATCACCCATAGAGAGCCATAGGAGTTCTTGCAGTTGTTGCCACCACCTTTTTTTTTTAGAAGTGGTTCAACTGTCCACTACACAGTGCCCATGCCCCACTCTGTAGAAAAGTGGTAGTCTCCACAGTCTAGCACTGAACAAAACTTTTTGCTGTAGAACTACTAAAATGTTTATATTTCCAAGTCAAGAATATTAGCATTTAGCTTTTGTCAAATCTCTGTTAATCACTGTTTTAATTCTCTGGTATATGTTCTTTAGAGCTACTGGCTTGCTCGGAGCTGCATGCAACACTAAGGCTTGTCCTCAAGACTGGCAACTACATGAATGCGGTAAGTAATGGCAGCAGAAGGTATATATGAGCAGACAAGGCCATCATTCTAACTGATGAGAGAGAAGTGTTTTTTTTTTTTACACATACGTAATACCAGCATAAATGCTTACAACTTTTTTTGCCTTTATTGCAGGGCAGTTATGCAGGAAATGCAGCTGGGTTTCGAATTGCTTCTTTGCTGAAACTAGCAGACACAAAAGCGAACAAACCTGGGATGAATCTTCTTCACTTTGTGGTGATGGTAAGCCATTAATTTCAGAGAACAAAGTTTCCTTGTCCTCCACTCTTTTTAAGAGTTGAGAGTGAACTGCAAACAAAGATGAGCAGCAAGCAGAAATGCTTTCCTGATATTGGGGTGGGAACAGTTGAGTGTAGAAAACTCTCATCACAAACAATTTTTGCAGACGTAAGTATGGATACAAATTTTGAGCATAACAGGAGGAACTATATTGTTGATGCCTCTCAGCCTCGTGCTAAGAAAGGTTGAAAAGTTATTTCCAGGGGCCAGATGTACTTTAAAGCTTGACTGTGATTACCAGCAATTTCACCAGCAAGCACACACTGCAGCCACCAAAAAACTGATCCTTGAGGTTAGTTTGGTGCCCATGGTGGAGAAAGATTCTTATTGAAATGCTTTCCAAGCAGGATTGAAGGCATTGCCTTCTGTTCTTTTTTTTAAAGGATACGTTAAGTCCTGCTGAACTTTCTATTTGTCAGTGTTCCAGAACTCCTCCTTGATCCCTGTAGCTAAGATTTCTCACCAGTTTTCCATAAGAATCAGGGTCCTATAGAGAAAATAAGTCACTGTGGATTCCTTATACAATAGGAAAATATGGGATCAAAGTGCCCTGGTATAGCACCATCCTTGAGAGGCTTAGTCTACTGACCTCTTGAGCTCTTGAACCTGATGGATAAGTGAAACTCACTCCTGTATGTTACACAACAGAAAGAATGGTGACTTGTGTAGCAGTGTTTGTGGATTAGGTCCTTCATAGGTGGGACATTGTAAACTGCTTGCTTTGCAGCATGTTAGGATAAGACCAGAAGTAGACCCTGAGGCAGTACTATCATAGTTTGACTTAATGTGCCAGTTCTTGTATGTTGGTGCAACATAGTGGAGAACTGTTCACTGCATACAGTGGGCAAGTTTATGGAGCCATGGTTATTGGCAAATGGTGCAGATGAAGTAATCCACATATAACATGTATACCAAATTTACTTCTAGCTTATAGACAACTAAGTATGACTTAAGTTAGTTCAGGTTCTTTCCTGTAGTAAAACATTGGAGAAAGGGTCACGCAGAGCTATGGAAGAGATCGTGAAACCACTGCTCTTTGAATTAAACAAGTTTATAGGTATAAACTAGGCTAACAACTACCAGGGCTTTTATAAGCCTAGACCTGCAACCCAACCAAACTGTGTCCCTATCTATTAGGGGTGTTCATTAGAAGGGGAATATGTTTGGAAGTTTCCAGAGGTTGTGTGTCTGTGTGTGTGTGTGGGGGGGGGGTGTTAGTTTGGTCATTACTGTCTGCCTCTGTTTCAGAGACATGGAGCCTGACCAAGGGTGAATTTCCAATTTGCCATCCATAGGTCAAGGTTACATTTAAGTAGGGTTAGGAATGGACTCTGCTTCACATGGATGGGGGAGTCTGTTCCAGGGCATGAGGAACCTCTGAGACACACATCTGTCTCACCAACACATCTTATTTAAGTCGCAAGCAAAATTTAAATCCTTGGATGTAGTAGTTCTGATGCTGTTTGTTCTGCAGATATGCAAAAGGTCCATTGGAACTGGATCTGAGGATGCTTGTATGCCAGGCATAGATCACCTCTTCTTAACCTGTAGGAGGCAGAGTAGGGAGATATCGCTTTAAGGCAATCGGTGCAGGACAGTGTCTTATACCCTGTATTCTCCTTGCAAGGAACCTTTCTTGGCATTCCAACTGTTACATATGTCAGGTCAGGTACATGTCAAAGGAGATGATGTACTCCAATGATGGGTCTGACAGGTGCAGAATAAAGTGGTGCAATGACTTCCATGGACTTGTATGCCATGCCTTTAGTTATAAGTTGGGTGACACAGAAGGATTTTCTTAATACTCTGGCTACATGCTGGTCAAAGGCCAGATTACTGTCTACTTATGTTGCCAGGTCACTGACTTACCAGGTCAACTCTTACAGGTGTCTTATTAATGGAGTAATTAGCCTAGGTGACAGTTTCCCAAAAGGCACTATAATGCATTTCTTGGCATTAAGTTTTAATCCATGACTTTCGCATCCGTCATTTGTCTGTGTTGGACCCTCTTGTAAGATGACTGTGTTATGGGTAGAATGTGATAGCTCCCAATTTGCATCTGCATACTTGATAAGCCAAAGGCCCTTGACAATAGCCTTTACCTTAGAGAAGTAGATGCAAAATAAGAGAGGTCCCAGCCCAGAGTCCTGGGGTACCTCCCTAGTGACTGCTGTCTTAGTGGAGGTGATATCACGAGTCCTGACTTCATGGGTCCTGAATGTGAGGCAGGTGCCAATCATGCAGTGAGTTATGTAGCAGTTAATGCCCACTTTGGTGTGTTTGTCAACTATACCCAAATGGGGTATTGTACTGAAGACCTTAGCCAGGTTCAGGTGGGTGGTATGCACCATTTTCCCCTCATCCATTGCTTTGGTGACCTTCTCAAAGAAGTCCATCAGGTTTAGTAGGCATGATCTTCCCTTAAAGCCAGACTGGGTCCCAAAGGTTGTCTATAAGGTTTGTAGATGGATACTAGGCTGACTGCCTTTGCAGGCCATTTTAAGACTAGCCTGTTTACCTTTTTGTGCTCGAAACAATCAATCCCATTTTGTTTACAGACTGGCCTCACCCATCCCATGGTTGATTTATATATTACCCCTAATAGGAATAACTGTGATTATGCCATAGATAATTTGAGGGGACTCGTGCATGGGGTAAAGCACTTGGGAGTTGCCTCTGTCCATTAGTAGTAGTACAGGGAGCAATCCTGGGGTAGATTTTTTTCCCATTCATAGATTTAAGTTGCACTTGAATATGTACAGGTATAAACTTTAAGTGGATGGGCAGCGTGTTCCGTGGCAGTGCTATCGTGTGAGATGTACCTGTCTATCCAAACCATTCTCTTGATGTTGCAAAAGAGATTTAAATCCCTAGACCTAGTATTTCTGATGCCATTTGACTTGGGATGTGCAGTAAATCCATCAGTAATGAGTCTGAGGAAGCCTTGTATGCCAGACATAGGCCACCTCTTGGCAGTCTGTAGGATACAGAGTATAGTGACAGGGCTTTGAGTTGGTCCATGTAGGACATGTTAGTTAGGCCTTGCATCCTTTTAGTAAGGTATCTCTATGGGTGTTCCAGTTATGTATCTGGATTAGTACATGCCAAAAGATGCATTACTTTCAATGACTCAGCCTAATGACAGCTGAGTAAAGGCGGAACAGTGACATCCCCAGATTTGTAGATAATCCCTTTGTTTATAACATGTGAAATACAGAGATTTTCTTACAGCAATGGGCACACTTTGTTCAAATGTGAAGTCGCTGTCCACATAGGTTCCCAAATCCCCAAAACTGGATCAACTCTTAAGGGCATATTGTCACTGTGGTAGTTAGCTGGACTTCTATGGCTTGCCAAAGGATGCATTAATACATTTTTTGGTGTTTAGCTTCAGTCCATGATTTTGGCAGTAGTTATTTGGGACAAACCTTTCTGCAGGATAGCGAAGTCACTTGTGGATTCATTTAGCTTGCAGTCATCTATTAACTTTAGTCAGCCAGAGCCCTTTGGTATTGGCTTTTACTTCAGTAAAGTAGATGCCAAGTAGGAGAGTTGATGGTCCACCCTTGTGAAGTGGTATAACTATTGCAGTCCTCCATTCTCATGGCACAAAGCCAGTTTTGAGGCTATAGACATGTTTCACACTATTTAGAAGGCATCCCAGGATATTGTGGAGGCCCACTGAAACTGTTTTTGGCTTTGGTGAGCACCACCAAGCCCTGCTATTTGTTAATAGTTTGGGGATGGGGTTGTGCTAGTGAGTATTTCATTGGAGGCAGAGAGGGAGTCAAGAGTGAAGTTTGAGCTGAATTTGTCAAAGCAAATTTGGTATGTTGCTGTTTTCATGTCACCACAGATTTCCAGTTTGGCACACTGATTTGGGCTGCTTTTGAGGTTTTGGACATAGCTGCAGAATGCATTGTGGCTCTCTTCAGCCTGTGAGGCTATTTTGACATTGTAATTGGCCTTTTTGAACTGGATTAGTCCTCTGATTAAACAGTAAACCAAGAGAACTCCTATCCTCATCATGGAAGTTTCTCTTCCTGATTTTAGCCATGACTTCTTTCCTTTTTTATATACCGTGTTAAGTTGAGGATTCCACCACTGTGGTTTATGTTTAGATTGTTTTGGGATTGTTTCTAATAGATGCAGCAGCCTCCATACAGCTGTTTACATGGTTGTACAGGGTGACTGTTCTGGAGCTTTTCTCCCCGGGCCTCCGCTGAAAACAGCTCTATCCAGTGGGACCTCCCCAGTAAACAAATGTAAAATAAACAAATAAGGGAGTTGATCAAATTTAAGCCAATATTCAGAAGCCTAGGGGAGAGAAGTGCAGACAATCCCTGCAAAGCAATGTGGTTTAACCATGTCCTGTCATGCTTACAAATATTGAAGCCCCCCAGGAAGGAAAACGGAAACTAAGCTAATTATGGAAGTTGATCATCTTTTGTTTATACTGTGGCATCATACTTGGTCACGGTAGAATGCTACTGAACACATTGCACATACCTGCCTGAGATGCACAATTCAGAGAGAGCAGTAATGTCTCTCTCTCAGCCCAGATATGTACATCTCAGTTCATTTATTCCTACATAGACTGTGATAGAATCATACTTGTGTCTGTGGTGTAGTGACTTTAGTGCATGCGTTACCTGGCAGACTTTAACTCTAGACAAGCAACTAACCACTATTTTCTCCTTGTTGAATTTGGTGTGTGAGGCATGTGTGTGCCATATAATGGAGTCCCCTATGACAAGAATCCTTTGTAATGTTTGCTTGCCTCATTGGCATTGCTCTTGAGGTTCCACTTGATGTAGGTATACTTGTGGTGATTGGTGTTGCTTTTGGGGAGTGTTTTAGATGTTGAGGATAGGCATTGCCATTCATAGGATCATAGGAAGTTACTAGACTATTGGCCCTGAGGCCCTTATAAGGCTAGCCAAGAGTTTAGCCCATGTTTAGACAAGCCAGCATCCAAAGCTCCTGTCCAGCAGGGAACACAGGTTCAACAATTTGGAGCTTTAGTCCACTACACTAACTTCCACAAAGGCTTAAGAAGTCTGCAAGGTTTGGGAAGATTGCTTTTTAGTGACTCAGCATAAGTTGCTCTGTTTTTGTGGTGGATACCATGGTGAATGTAGTGTGTGTGAATATGTTCTTGACAGCCTTGTTTGTAATAGTGAGATTTTTGCTTCCAGTGAAATTGCATTTGTACATCTTTCACATACTGCATTTGTTTGTCTAAGGCTTTAATGGTCGTCTGTGAACATGAGACAATTGCTATACTATCTCAGGATGTCCATGTCTACTAAGCTGGCTTTGGAGACATTTTGGAAGTTGGATATCCATGTTATTCAGACCTGTATTTGGGTGGGCTACTGTAGGTTGTAGACTGAGGTTTTATACAGCAGTCTTCTTGACTGGTCTCAGATTTGGCCCTAGACTAAGTTAGATATGCTAAGGTTTTTATACTGGTGCTGTTTAATGTGCAAAGTAGCTGTCTCCATGCAATGGCTTTGTTTTACTCTTACTAAGTTACAGGTTTTTGTTCTAAAGGTACTTTTTATTGTTAAAATGTACTTTTTTTTTTTTTTTTGTCTATACAGGGCACTGCTAACCTCTTGACAAAAAGACCAAAACAGATTGCTTGTGAGTGTAATGCTACAAGATGACTTAAATGCAATTTCAAGTATTGGGAACCTTTAGAATGATTGATCAAAAGGCAAAATCAACCAATGTAAAAATAAGGCAGTAGAACTTCAGTTAACTGAAGTGCAAAACAATAAAATAAATCTCTGTAAATCCGTCCTCTGCCAATGATTGAACAAGATTAACTCCGAACCCCACTCAGACTGTGGCGAGGATAACAGACAGAAACTCTGGGGAAAATGAGCAGGAGGCAGTCTGTAGTAATGGAGGTTTTGGTGAACTGTTAACTGTATAGTTTCTGTGACTTTGCCTTTGATATGCCTTTTTTATCTCTCCAGTAAGGACTCTGTGGAGAGTGACACTGGTTTGGGAGGACAGTTGATGGAGTCTTCTTCAACATGGGATTAGATTTAGTGTGTTTTGTAGTCTGTACCTCACAGAAGAGGTCTTAGTTTCTGTCAACAGTTTTTTTTTTTTTTTTTTTTTTTTTTACACTTGAGTATTTCCTCCTTTTGTATATGAAACACAGAGGGAATGGGGCCACATCTGCAATGGTGAACAGAGCAAATTATTTTCCTCTTTCTTGAGTTCACTTGCCATTTGCATATTTGTATGTCTTGCAGAACTGACTTTTGTGTTTTACAGGAAGTTCAGAAGAACAATCAGAACTTGTTATCATTCCCTGAGAAGCTGGAGCACACTGGAGCAGCAGCCAGGTATGTGGAGTGTATCAGGAGGTGACTCATGGGAAAATTTAATAGTGGCTAATATTACCAGGTAGCATGGGTGAGGCAAACACTGAGAGTTGGCCAAGATAATCCATTTCACCATTGCTGCTTGAATAACTGTTGAGCTGTTCAAACATAGGAAGCTGTAGTATCCAATTATGAGTGAAGGTGGTCAATGAGGGCCCAGTGATTGTGAGGCACAGTACTGCCTAGCTTCAGAAAGATAGGTATGGATAAAGAAAAGTACATGTACACATGCTTACATATGCATGTAAATACTAGCAAAGTGCGTTTCTATTGAAAACTATTACATTTTTTTATCACACAAGTTTGAGCAGGGTCCATTGTAATAGTCAAGTTA